>NW_023459136.1:0-31294 GCF_013731165.1 Rhagoletis pomonella | reverse complement strand
CTCCTATCGGCTGGAGTGAAAGGAAATAGGTAAATAGAACAAAGGGGAAACAAATGTTTATTTTGTTGCGGCCAGTACGCGACAACCCCACCCCTTCCTCCTTAAAAAGAAAGCTTGCCTTCTTTTGTGAAATACCTATCTCCTAACTGTCCCTATATGGTCTTAACTCCTTCACGTTCCATGTCCCTTTATCTTTGCCTGACTCGTCTACCAGGACATAAGTCCATGGCGACACCTTCTTCTTCACTATAAAAGGTCCTATATATTTCGGCGCTAACTTCGCCGCGTAGTAATTTGCTGCATCAGATAATACAACATTTTTCCCCCAAACTAACTCTCCTGGCATATATTGCACATCTCTTCTCCTAAGGTTATAATTTCTGACTAACTTGGCACTGGCCTCCTCTAATCTCACTCTAACGGTAGACCTAATCTCTTCGAGTCTCTTTGCTCTTTCTTCACAATTAATTCTCTCCTGCTCTCCTAATGACTCGATATATCTCCTACTGCCTTCCAACGCCATTTCCCTACCAAAATTTACAAAGTATTGCGTGGCTCCTAACACTTCATGCTGCGCTGTTCTAATACAGCACGCTACCTTTGCTAATTGCTGGTCCCAACTCCTTTGGTTATCCGCTACGTAAGCCCTAAGCGTTGTCTTAATTATCTGGTTTATCCTTTCGGCCGGATTAGCCTGCGGGTGATAGTGGGCGGTGTACCGGATTTGGGCACCATACGCACCGCAGAGCCCCCGCAGTTCGCGACTCCTGAACTGGGGTCCATTGTCGCAGACCACCGACCGAGGGACACCAAACAAAAGAAACACCTGATCCTCTAAGATTTTACAGACGCCCTTTGCCGTGGCAGTCCGTAAGGGAAACAACAGCGGAAACTTCGAAAAGTAATCCACGACCGTTAAAATATACTGGTAGCCCTGTGTCGACTTCACCATGGGCCCTACCAGATCAACACATATCATTTCCCAAGGCTCGATTGCCTTGGACCTCTCAACAAACCCCCCAGCTGGCTGTGTGTTATCAGGCTTCACCTGTTGACAAATCTTACATTTTCGAACATATTTCGCGATATCTGCCTTCATCTGCGGCCAATAAAAATTTTGTGCAACCCTAGCGAAAGTTTTCCGGATGCCCATGTGACCGGCCAACTGGTCATCATGACTTTTACTGAGAATCTCAGCCCTCTCCTCTCGACCAACAACCTTTTTCCAATCCAAAGAATCACCGTAAATAGAGGGGAATTTGGACTTAACGAATTTGTAGAGGCAGCCGCCTTCTACTCTCCACGCTGGGTACGATAAGGGTCTCTTTTCTACAGACCGAATCATCTTCGACAACCAGGGGTCACTAGTGGAAACTTCAGCAACAGGCACACTACGGGACAACATATCTGGAACCACATGTTCCTTTCCCTTCCGGTGGACAATCTCAAAGTCATACTGCTGGAGCTTCAGCGCCCAACGCGCTAACCTACCACAAGGATCCTTCAAGTTGTTCAGCCAAACCAAAGAATAGTGGTCAGTGACGACAGTAAACCTAGAGCCTTCAACATATGGACGCAATTTCTCGACCGCCCACAAGACCGCTAAACACTCCTTCTCTGTCGTCGAATAATTTTTCTCATTTTTATTCAGGGACCTACTCAAATATGCTATAACCCTCTCACCGTCCTCAAATCTTTGGGTCAAAACTGCTCCTATACCGAAATCAGACGCGTCTGTCTGGATTGTGAAAGGCTTCTCAAAATCTGGACAGCTCAAAACGGGTGCTGTCACCAGGCGCTCCTTCGCCTCCCTAAAGCCCCGTTCACAATCTTCGTTCCAGTCGAACTTTCGGTTTTTCTTTGTTAATTCGGTGAGAGGCCTAACTAACTCAGCAAAGTCCTTAATAAATCTTCGGTACCAGGACACTGTACCTATAAATGACCTAACCTGTTTCACATTTTTGGGCCTTTCGATGTTAACCATCGCTTCAACCTTTTCTGGGTCTACGTGTAGACCGTGCTTGTCTACCACGTAGCCTAAATATTTAACTCTGGCCTACAAAAGTTGCACTTATCCCTATTCAACCTAAGGCCCGCTTTAGTTAACCTATCTAAAACTATCTGCAGAATCTCTAGATGTTTATTGAAGTTATTTGTAACGATAATGATGTCATCAAGGTAAACAAAGACATGGGGCTCTAATTGGGGACCTATAACTGAATCTATGAATTTTTGCCAAGTTGCGGGTGCGTTATGCAACCCGTATAGCATACGATTAAATTGGAAGAGACCTCTTCCTGGTACCGTAAAAGCGGTAAAGGGTCTCGACTGCACCTCCACCGGGATTTGCCAATACGCGGACTTAATGTCCAGACTGGACAGGAACCTGGCGTCCCTCAGCTTATCCAAAGTCGCCGAAACATAAGGAAGGGGGTAGCTATCTCTCTCTGTACATTTGTTTAAAACCCTATAGTCTACACAAAACCTATAGGACCCATCTTTCTTCCTAATCATGACTACGGGGGGCGCCCAAGGACTATGCGACTTTTCAATTACTCCCTTATCGAGCATGTCTTTTAACTCCTCGTCTATACGCGACTGTATGACGGGAGACACCGGGTAATACCTCTGCTTCACAGGTTCGACTCCTGCTTTTACCCTAATCCGATGCTCAACAAGGTGGGTTCGACCTAACCCTTCTGGCATAGCCCTGAACGCCCGGGCAACTAATTCATCTAAAGCACTAGCCTCTCTATTGCCTAACTCGGAGTGATCGACTATCGCCGCCAAACAGTCCTGTTCCGGCCGAGAAAAGCTCCACCTCATTTTCATCAAATTCGGGATAATACCCGCCTTGGTCCAAAAATCGACCCCAAGGATAACGCTCTGAGGCAAGCCAGGAACTATGAGGCACTCAACGAGGACTGACTTGCCCTCTACCTCAATTGGCAGCGAAACCGAACCTAACACCGATACATGGCCTCCATCCGCAAGGGTAACTTTCAAGGGAATATTCGATGAAGACCCCCTAACGCCCCAAGATGAGAAAACTTCCCAACCTAACCGACCAATTACCGTTCTCGACGCACCAGAATCCAACAACGCCCTAAAAGTGTAACCAAAAATCCTCACATCCAAATAGGGACGCTTATCGAAGCCGTCCGAGACAAGCGAATACGCCAACCGAATATCTGAACCACCGAACCCTACTTTAGCCAGCTGGGAGTTAGCAGGATTACTAACTCGCCCTACAAGACCACCTGACCTGCTGTCCCAGGGGTCTACCTCCCGTTTCCCGACTTATTTTCCGACCTAACATTCGACTTTGAATTCGCCCAACTATTCGACTTCGACTCCGACCTAAACGGGTTGTGGTTCCGCCGACCACCTCCACCCGGACTACGCTGGGTACCCTGGGCACCATTCCGCTTCGCTGCACACACCGGGCAGTCCCGCTTCATGGCCCCAGGCCTACCACAGCCGAAGCACTTTATCCCCTTTCTACAATCAGCTGAAACATGACCAAACCGCTTGCAATTAAAACAACGGGTATTAGGCCCCGCCCTAAACCCTTCGTGGTCCGTTGAATCTGCCACCGCTGCGACCTCCGAGCCCACCGAGGCATAAGCCAAGTCAGGCTCCAAAAGACCCTTGGCCTTGTGACTTGGTGGAGGGACAAAAGCTTCAACCGACGACCTAACCGACTCTAATTTTCTACCCAAGGCGACTAGTTCCGCAACCGATCCTGGCGAAACTAGTCCCAGCTGCGTTTGGTAAAAGGGTAGTAGATTTGCCCTAATTATCCCTAGCATCCTACTCTCCGACAGGGGCTCCTGTAACCGACCGAACATAATTTTCATCGCTGCTACGTAGACTCCGATGGACTCATTCGCTCCCTGAGTCCGCCGCCGTATCCCGTCCATCAGCAAGTCATCGTAGTTGGAGGGCAGAAACTCCAACTTCAACTCCCTAACCAGTTCCTCCCAACTACTTAGCGAGCGCCTAACTGACCTAAACCATAGAAGTGCCTTCCCCGAAAATAAATCAACCGCGCCTCGGAAAAGTTGAGCAGGGGCCACACCGCGGGCTTCACTCAACTCCTCTACCCTTTCCAGAAAAGCGTGCACCGAAAGACCCGACTTCTCCCCATCGAAACGCACGTCCCACTTTGAAAGATTCTCCGGCTTCACGCTCCCGACCGGTTCAGCCGACCCGCGCGCCCGCTCTTCGGCCACCTCGCCTGGTGCCGCTGCCGATCGTACCGCCGAATCTCGTTCTCGGTCACTCATCCGCTCCGGCTCGTCCTCCTCGCCAACTGCCTCCTGCAAGTCAGCCAAGCAAAGCATCAACCTGCTCTTCAAACTCGACTGCTGCGTCAACTCCGCATCGTTGCTGGGTTTCGCGCGCCCTATCCTTGCTAAGCACCACTCTAGCTTAGCCATGGCTTTGGCCCCAGTCGACGGCTTCGCGCCCTTCGCCAACTCGCTCATCAACGACTCGACCTCCTTCAACTTTTGCTCGACCGCGTCCCGATCCTCCTCGAAACTGAAGGGGTAGTCCTGGAAGAGGTCTACCGACCCTCTCCTCTCTAACAACCTTGACGCCCGCAAAGATTTCCGCATATTGTCGACCGACCCTACCGGGAGACCCCGAGCCTCCATCTCATACGACAACTCCTCTTGCGACAACCGATTAATCTCCATGTCGTATGAATCAAGAAAGAACCAAAATGTAACGAAAACCCCAAAATATTTAAAATAAAATCAAAATTTTCCAAAAAATAAAGAAAACCAAAAAAATTACGACGACTTAATAGTTTAAAAACACGACCGAAAATCAAAACTCGCGAAAACAAAACTTTTAAAATCGCTTACTACCGACCAGTTCGCGACCACTTGGTACTCTAATACCTATACCTCACTTTACTGCTGGGTTGTAAGTCGTCCTATACTGGCACAACAAAATGACCCTATCACGCGCGACAACAGTAGAGCCTAACCACACAAAAAACAAAACAAAAATAATACGTACTGCTAAATAAAACGGCACAAGCAAATGTAAAAACAACAACCAATATGTAAAAATAAATATACGTATGTACTATGTAGGTATATGTATATATGTATACAATAGATCCCACGCAAAACAAAGTGGTGCGGCCAATGTACGTATGTAAGTAAATATGTTTACCACTAGGGTGGTCTTTCTTTAACTTTAGGTATTTCTTAATTTAATTTTTATTAAAATGCAACCAATAGCGTACTTTTTTATCCAATGTGAACAAAAGGCTAAAATCGAAGCAAACGGCTCGCCACCACACAGAATATTAATTTGAAGCTCTTTTTTTTCCAATATTAACTTTAGCTTCGTTTCTTTTTCCGCGCCCTAATCACTTAACACTACACTTATCTGTTCGTGCTCCAAATCTTCCGCCGACACACAATCCAAAAACAATGCTCCGTATAGCCCGACAACGCTTGCCCTCCGATACCTCCGTATATGTATATGTATGTACGTATTGAGAGGAAAATAAGTTCCTTAGGTATACTCCGACCGTCCGTTACCACGCCGCCCCGAACCGCCAAAGAAAAAGGAAATTCTCTTTGTGTTCCTGCTGCCAAAAAAAAATTAAAAAGGAAAAAAAAAGATTAATATTCAAAATACCAAACCAAACTTAATACCACAAATACAAAATGCGACCCAGCCCAATGTACACTATATTTGAACGCTACTAAACAAAATAGAGAGGCAACAACCAAGCTACACACTTCACAAAATATGTACGTAGATGTGTGGGTATGGGTATACCCTTCTGGCACTGCACTTGTCACTGCAATATATCTTCCACAATTCTCTCACCTGAATTTCGTGTAATCTCACCAACCTTTGACGAAAATCCCACCTCCTTGCTATGCTTATCACCACAGTCTATCTCGCCAAAAAATTGTTCCCCTCCTTCAGTGAAAAGGGCCCCACGTTGGGCGCCAATTTATCACCTTACCTTTTGTTTACAAAAGCCGACCTACCTAATGTCCCAAATAAATGCACTTACCGTGCGCAACAACAACACAAGGGGGCCAAACGAAATAAACAAATGCACGCACAAAAGGGAGATGACAAGAAAAATTCCAAGCAACCGGCTGGCTCAGTGGAGACGGCGGGGTTGCTTGCAAGGGACAATATACACGCAATCCAAATACCCAACAAACAAAATCCAGCTAGGGACAACAACGACAAAAATACCAAACGGCACCAACTAATATATATATATGTACGTAATAATAGGGTGGGTCGAAAATTTTAGCTAAACAGAAAATTTTTAAACACGAAGATTTAAAAAAGACAAAACCTTGTTTTTGGGGCGCACCCGAGGTGAGGTCCAACCAAAAGGTTACGAACCCACTCGCACTACCGCTCGTGCTGCCGGGGATATCTTTAACCCGCCTGTATGACTGGGCTCAGGGTGCAGGATGCTAAACAGGATCGGAAAGGGAAACACAATAAGAGGAAGCCTGCCGACAACAATAACGCCTAAATACACGACACAACAAAAGAAGACGATACTTATCGGCGGTCGGTGGGCGTTCCGACCGCAGGGGTGCTCCTCGGGAATATGGCTCCCAAATCCGGTGCCGACTTCACCACGCCTCGACTGGCGCTGCTCCTCGAAACTAATCGCTGCTGCTACTGCAATCTAAGTGTCTCGCCTGGCACTTACCGAATTTTTATTCAATTTTAAACACCTCGCACTAAACAGATTTATCTAATTTTACTGGGCTACTATGTATAAAAGCACTCGCGCTCGCAATAAGGGTCTTGCCTTTCTCAAAGCTCGCTTAGAACTGCCCCGGCACGCAGTCGCGAGCCAGGCCGCAACCTACGCACCGGTACGCAAACCGTTGGAGTGTCAGCGCCGGTGTTGTTGGTGCCCGATCAATTGGCGCCGGCCCGATCATTCTATAAGCGAATTGGGTGCTTTAGCGGTCGCCACCACGGCGCACACAAACAACACCATGGACTTGCCATTGCCATCATACAGCGGACAACAAAAGTGCCGCAATAGGTGAGAGCAAAGGCGACACCCCTACTACGGTCTTTCGCGTCATCTCTCATTCCTACATTCTTACCCTCGGTCGGCACCGTTTTTGGGCGGAGTGCCCTAATGGAGACTTTTCCCCTTTGCGGTGGCGCTCCGCCGACAAACAACTATTTCGCTCAACTTGAGCTCATTCGGCAAAAAAAAAAAGGCAAATATCTTAAAAAAGGCAAAAAGAGGCAACATCAAATGTGTATATATGGAATTAGGGAAAGCTAAGTCGTGGACATTCTTAATCGAATATACTCTATCTCTTTAGCAGAAAAAAAGGCAATTTCCATAAAATCCGTTCCCTGGTGATTACACACTTGTTGGTTTTAAAAAATAGAGCTCGTAAATACATCAAAATACTCTTTCGCTCGGAAGAGTTATATTTTTTAAGAGCACTGCGAGCGCTAGCGTTATTTACATTATCTTCACCACAAATTCATCAAATATTCGGCTCACTCATGACCTTGCACATGGAATATATGTATTTAAAATAGTTTATTTGTGTTAATGGCATCATTTTAATTTTTATCGCTCCGAGTTGAAAAGTGAGGCGAAAGTAATTTAACACATTTTTAAAACACAAAACTTAAAACATCAAAACGCCAAACTTTTGATTCAGAAACTGAGAATAGAGAAAATAACGAGTTTTTAAAAATCTATCACAAATAACCAAGCAACCAAGAAGCACAAAAAGTGTTCCACCGTCTCATCTTCTTCAAGGCAAGATGGGCAAATGGACTTGTCATTTACGCCTATCACAGTCAGGTGTTTGTGCCACGTGAAGTGACCAGTCAGCAGTCCAGCAAGTTGTCTACAGTGTCGTCTTCTCAGTGAGAGCAAAAAACTAGATAGACCTTGTGAGATTGAAGGCAACATGAGTTTTGCCCCCTGCATCCCCTCGATGCCTCTCAGTCATTTCTGCGAAGTATTCACCCCGTTTCTGATGGTGGCTTCGATTGCCGAAGGTGGGAGGTGCTAAAAACGGGTTGCGGACCGAGGAATGCCTGGTCTGAGCCAACTCTGGCCAAATGATCAGATGTCTCATAACCAGGTACTCCAGAGTGACCTGGCACCCAGAGTAAAACAACCTCGGTATATTCACCATCATATTTTAGTCGAGATTAGCATTGCCGAACTAGTTTGGAAGTACTTAAATAGGGGGCTGGTCAATGCCTTAAGTGCAGCTTGGTTGTCACTGCAGTCACGTAAACTCCACTTCCACCACGTAGTCCATGGCTTTGAGTATTGCAATTACCTCAGCCTGGAAGACCGAAGCATATTCCGCTACAGAAAAGTGAAGCTTATCTTCATTAACCTCGCAAAAGACCCCAGATCATGGCATGAGTGAAGATTCGACAATGTGTGAGTCCGGCATCAGCGATGGAATCAAACCAGCATTCAGTTCAACATTATAAAATATCTTCAACAAATGTAATGGTGCAAAGGTAATGGTGCCTGCAATTTTCGCCGCGCCCCACTCATTGTCATACCAGCATCCGGTTCTTTTTAGTCTGCAGGTGGCCTTTAAGCCACGTATGAAAACACAAAGTGCGTCAAGAGCACTATACACCACTCAAAAAAATTAAAGTTAAATAAAGAGGCTATCAGGCAACCATTTTGGTTCTTTATATCGAAACCAGATAAATTTTCGTGGACCCCCATTTACAACAATTTTTTTCACGTCACCGTGGACCCTCGTCGAGTCTTCCGTGGACCCCTGGGGGTCCACCTGGACCACTTTGGGAATCACTGTGATATATGAAGACATTGCCGAATAAATTAAAATCAAATCATGCATCAAATTTATGCATGTCAACAAAAGGAACACATGCGACATATGCAGCATTATTATTTACATTGTATATACGGGAAGAGATTTTCCGAATTTTGCAAGCACCGACTATATACCAATGGTGGGCAAACATGGCTCTTTGAGCCAAATGCGGCTCTTTGCTTAGTAAAGTGCGGCTCTTTTTACTTTCTCCTTACTTAGAACATTTTTGCTCTTTTTACTTTTTAAAATACATATTTCTTTGCCGGGCATTCTTTTCCATTTTGTTGTTTTTTTGTTTTATTTTTTTTGTATACACATACTCAAATTGAGATCGGAACATTACCCGCAATTGGAGAATGAAAATTGGCTTTCTGACTTAATGTTCTTTACCGATATGATGGAACATTTGCAAAACTTTAATTTGTCTCTACAAGGGGAGAATAAACCTGTTTTTGATTTGTCGCAAATTATTTTAAGTTTTGAAGCCAAACTATGTCGTTTTATTCATGACCTCATAAAAAGAATATTTCATAATTTTCCATGGCTACAAAAAAATATTTCACATGATTTAAAAGCAGATTTGAAAAAAGATTTGCCGATTTTAAATTATCTAAATGTACGTTTGCATACTTCATAAACCTTTTTTTATGTGACATAATTGAGGATGAATTTACAATATTCGAAATACTCCTTTTTAAGAAAAGCGAAGAAGAGTTGGAGTTTTTGGAATTAACTCTTTCGATCCGAACGGGTCACATACGTCCTGGCAGAAGTTTGCTCATAACTAAAATAGAATCTATGTATTGGAATTGGATTAAATATCACCTGTATGGTGTTTTCGGGTTCAGGTAATGTTTCGAAATGATTTTTGTGCAGAACTCTTACAATCAAGCCATTTAGTTCTTTTCTGAAAATGACACTACTTTTTTTATGGGTCATGTGTGTCCCGTTAGTATTTTTTGTTGGCATGATGTTGGGATCAGTATGTCCCGCTTAGTTGTGTGTGGACATTTTCTCATTTTCTTTGGCTTTTACAGAAAGTTAATAAAAATAATAAAATAATAGAAATAAAAACAAAAATACATATATGTCACACACAAGAAGAAATATTTGCCCAGCGAATGGAGTGTTGCCGCGGCGTTCAGAAGAAATGTATCACCAAAATTTCCTAAAATGGATCAAGAATATCAAGAAAAAAAATTTTAAGTATTAAAGTATCAATCTTCAATAAAACTTCATAGTAAATCAAATCGCCGAAGTGATCGGTTGTGTTTTTTGTCGCTCTGTATTTTTCTGTGCGAATCTTTGTCGATTTTAATCAAATAAATGTCTTGTGCCAGTTGTATTGCACAATCCGTGCACGACTCTGCTTTGAAAATCAAATTTAAGGAAGTGCTTGCTGACTTTTTTTTTTCTTTTATTGAACCAGCTAATAACATAATTGGTTCAGTTTCACCTGCTTTGAGTAGCAACAACACTTATGGTACTCGCTCAAAATCTAAATCAAGTGATGGTGTTGCTGCAAAAGTGCCTAAATCAACGAATTCGCGTGCTGGTGCTCTCACTACTCACGCGCGTTCGTTGGATACCGAAGGGGAGAATGCGCTGCTTCAGTCTCATTGCGAGCTAGGTAATGATGTTGCTGTTACTTCTGCTGCTGCCGAACTCCCTATTACTAGTTCCGCTCTATGGAACATTAATGTCAATGCTGGAGCTGCGAATGTAACGAAAGAAATAAACAAAACTGCTGCTTCGTTGGCGCTAGGTAATGATGTGGCTGTTACTTCTGCTGTTGCCGAACGCCCTATTACTAGTTCCGCTCTTTGGAACAATAATGACAATGCTGGAGCTGCGATGGTAACGAGTGAAATAAACAAAACTGCTGCTTCGTTGGATGCTGATGTACAAAGTGAGCCTATTATTGAAGCTGAAAATAATCTGCCAAATGCTGCTCTGTCGGACACTGTGCAGTCACTGTGGTCTACTGTTGGTAAAAAGAAACACAAAAAACAAAAAACTATTATTGGTTCCAATGCAGATATGGGACTGGAAGTAGTTCAAAGGCTTAAATGGCTGCACCTATCATCGTTCGGGTCGTCTGTTCAGGAGGAGCATATTCGCGGCTAAAGCGTGTTTAAACAAAAATGATTTGCTTTGCTACAAATTAGTGAAAAAGGGCACTCCAGCTGCACAATTAAAGAGTGTAAACTTTAAGTTGGGCGTGCCATCGTCGCTGTTTGAAAGGGTGCTAGTTCCGGATATTTGGCCTGTAAATGTGATTGTGCGGCCATTTCGTTTTTTCGAGAAAACCTTGCCGCCACCACAAGTAAAATAGAGTCTACGAGCATAGCAAATAAACTTATTAAAGTTTATTTCCACAATGCATCTGGTCTGAGAACTAAACCTGATGAAGTTCGCTTGCTAAGCTCGCAATTGGATTATGATGTCTTCGTTATTATTGAATCTTGGCTCAATCCCCAATTTTTTGATGCCGAGTTTTTTGATACTTATCGTTTCAATGTTCTCCGCACGGATCGAAACCCAATCAAAACTGGTTATTGCAGAGGAGGTGGAGTGTTAATTGCTTCTCGCAGTAGCCTTCAAGCTTCAGTAGTTCAACTGCAAAATGGTGACTCGTTACTAGATCAACAGTGTTTTAAAATAATAAATTCATCTAAATCTCTTTACCTCTGCGCAATTACGCTCCTCCGGCTAGTAAGGAATCTATCTTCAAAGCGCATGTCGATAATGTTATCGCGCTTAACGCTCTTATTGGTGACCATCAGCTATGCGTTCGGGGTGATTTTAATTTAGGTAATATAACTTGGTCTTATTTAGATAATAATATTTTCTTAACGGCTGCGAACGTTAATACTACAACAGAGTCTTATCTTGTTCAGATTAATGGGTTCCGAAATAACTTCAACCGCATTCTTGATCTTATTTTTGTAACTAGTAATATTAAGTTCAGCCTTCAGATTGCTTCTTCATCCATCTCTCCACCTAACACGCATCACATCCCTTTAGTTTTGGAAATTTAACTTTTTGAAGTCTTTGAAATCCCTAGGGAAACCCAGGGTTTATCATTCAATTACAATTCTTTTGATTTGAAATTCTTAATAATGAATTTTTAAATATCAACTGGGACGATGTTGTTGGAGTCGATGATGTAGTAATTTGTTTTGATAAGTTTAGAGGTACTTTGTTTAACTTGTGTAAAAAACATATGGGAGGTTCCATGGGAAAGTGGACATCAGTGCAATAATTATTTTCTTTATAAAACTAACAAACGTGTGGATAAGACATTTGGGAAAATCTTGAATCAACCAAAAAATAACTAATTAAAGCTTTAAATGCATTTTTATTACCTTTTTTACGTTTTTAAATTAAGTTCTAAGTAAATTTTTTGATTGAGTTTAAAGTAGGTTGTGTTGAATGCACTGCCAAATAATTTGCGATTCATAATTCAAGTGTTTGGTAAGAAAAATATATAGTAGAAGTCATCTGCTTTTAATAAAATTGTGTTATATATTAAATTGTGTGACTGCTTTATCTATATTATGAGTTAATATTAAGCAGTGTTGGTCTTGTCCCACCCTTGACAAAAAAAGCTAAAAGTTGTTATATTTAATTACAGAAGTTGAGGTTGTGTTTCCTGTTTGTTACATAATGTTAGAAATTCATTGCAAATATTTACCACAATTGCATTGTCGTTTTCACGTTGCTAGATAAGAATAATTCGACAGAGAAGCATGTCCCACCCGTGACAGCTATGTGTGGGACAGTTGTCAGAGGTAGGTTTACATGACTGATAAGTAGGGAACGGAAATTGCCTTTTTTCTGCTAAAGAGATAGAGTATATTCGATTAAGAATGTCCACGATTTAGCTTTCCCTGATTCCATATATACACATTTGATGTTGCTTTTTTTGCCTTTTTTAAGATATTTGCCTTTTTTGCCTTTTCTACCTTTAAAAAAGTGATTATAGCATTTACAATTTTATTTTTTTAAGATTAAAAAATATACACATACCCATGCGGCTTATAGAAGCGCAGGGACTTCTTGCCAAATTGGTGTTGGAAAAATTCAAAGCCGTTATCTTAGCTAACGTAGGCTTGGAGACAATAAGGGGTGTGGATAAAAGTGTAAAGGGCGAGGAAAACGCCCTTATTCCTGATAATATGAACGTTTCAAACGTTCCATATTTAAATTGGGCTCCACTTGTATCAACTTACGTCGAGTGCACATTTAGTACATTCAAGGCTTTTCTTCGCGAAAATCTAATGAAAACGCTGCCAGAAAACTTCAAAATGGTTCTTGTGGTTCAATGTTAATACAACTATACAGGTTAAAGTTGTATGAGCTAGAAACTCGAAAGGATAAAATAGTCAAAGATTCAAAATACAAATTGTTCATATAATGAAACTAGTTCATAGTTTTTCTCTTTTTACTTGTAATATAAACATTTCTAAAATAAATGTATTTTTTGATTGTTCTTCGTATTTTTTGTCTTTTTTTAGTGCCTTGTTTTGCTTTTTTTGCAATACCTAGTGCCTTTTCCTGCCTTTTTCGCTATTTTGTTTTGCCTTTTCCAGCCTATTTCGTTATTTTATTTTGCTTTTTTTATAGGTTTTTAGGTCCTAAAAATCCGTTCCATGCTGATAAGCTTTATTTGTTTGCTGAGGTGGACGCAG
This sequence comes from Rhagoletis pomonella, assembly GCF_013731165.1. Classification (NCBI taxonomy): domain Eukaryota; kingdom Metazoa; phylum Arthropoda; class Insecta; order Diptera; family Tephritidae; genus Rhagoletis; species Rhagoletis pomonella. Next base: position 17,739 of record NW_023459136.1, on the reverse strand, counting down.
GGGACGAGGGGGGATGCGCGGACTCGTCCATTATCTATATACCCTTGTGGTCAACTGATTAAGTTAAGTTACATTTTGACCAGTTTTGGTTTTTTATTTTGTTAATCTAATGTTTATAGTTTTTTTTTTATAAAAGTCTAGCACATTACGTAACCGGAACCACCTAAATCTACATTTCAAACTTCTTACAAAAATTATAAAAATTCAACAAACTTTAACAATTACGCCCAAAAATTTTAAACTTTTTGTTCAGAATTTTAAGGTATGCAGTTTTGTAGTCCATTTAATTTAAGTAGGTAAAAGTGAACATTTCTAGACGCTAGGAAATCGCGTTCATTTTTAATAATTTGTTTGGCTGACGGTGCTAAGCATTTTCTTCTATATAAAAGGCACCATCCTAAGATAAAACGTGACTGGATTGAACCCCTACTTGGCTTCTTATATTTTTTAATAACTAATCTTTATATATGGATCACACTAAAAGCTCCTTTTCATATAAAAATTCGTACGTGTCTACCTGTGACAAAAGTGGTCCCACCCGTGACAGAGGAATTTCGGATTTTTTGTATAATAAAGCCATGATATTTTTGTAGTTTTTGCTTTGTTTGTGTTCCTGGTTTTTTGTTTTATTATAAGACATCAAATTCACACAGAAAAGAGAAATAAATTCGCAGAGTTTCCTTAAAATATATGTGCTCCAGAAACCAGGTTCTTTTTTTGTCCCACACGGGACAGAAGAAATAAATCAGATTTTTTCCATATAAAAGTAAGCTGGTATTTTTTTTTATTTTGTAATAACTCATATAATAATCAATTAGGTGTAGCTTTATCAAAATGTAGAATCGTTGAGTACTTTATACTTAAATTTAAACCAGAAAGACAATTTTTTCTGTACAAATGTCCAACCCGTGACGCTGGAATCGCCCATATACCAATACATGCTACTTTACCATACAAGCTTCCTTGGTATTCGAAAGATCTAAAACGTCTAAAGAACTTGAGAGATAAGTTCTTTAAAAAGTATAAGGCTACCAATGAGCAGAAATACTCTGATCGCTATACGTTTTACACTAAAGAATTTGATAGTTTAAATAAATCTCTTTATAGGGAGTATGTACGCAAATGTGAGTACAGAAAACAAAAGTCACCCTAAAAGTTTGTGGCAATACGTGAAATCGAAAAAGAAAGTTTCAAGTATACCTACCTCCATATATGTATGTAATACTCCTATATTGGCAGTAAGAGCTAGTACCGTCCGAAAACACTACAGTACAGATATATCAATAAACACGTACGAAAGAAAAGGCACACATACGATTATAAATAACCATGTACACGACACATTTACAAAAACGGCACTCAAGTACACAATACAATGACAAAAACAGTACTAGACTGTCTCGCTTTGATTTCGGAATGCTTACACATTGAGATGTTAGCTTACTACCAATATAGAAGTATTACATATATGCCTACCTCGGTTTTTTATCAGGAGTTCACAGCTAACTCAATTTCGGAGGCTGCTAGTCTCTTTGCTGATTTTTTCTCTTCTAACTTTATTCGTGACGATGACCTTTCTAGTAGTGACTTTGAAAATTTGCTTGGTAAGAACTTGAGTGACGCACACTCTATTTTTAATATAGGAACGTTAATTCTCTCTGAAGAAGATATAATCAATGGCATATATAATCTAAAATATTCTGCGCACACTGACGTAGATGGCATCTCAGTGGTTTTATTGAAGAACTGCCTTTCATTAGCCGCACCGTTGAAAATTATGTTTAATAGGTCACTCTCCTCGGGTGTGTTTGCAGATGACTGGAAACTAACGTCAGTCATGCCCATCTTTAAAAGTGGAAACAAAAGCGATGTTAGTAATTATAGGCCTATCTCAAAGCTACCAACTGTTTCAAAGCTGTTTGAATGTGTGATGAAAGACAAACTATTTTTTATTCGTTAATTTTGAGCTCCAGGCCGGTTATTAAATAAAACATAGATTTTGGTAGTTTTATTAATATTAAGAACGTGCTCTCTGCAAATCAGCATGGATTTGTGGTTGATAACGAACCTAGCTGTTTTTACTGATGATTGCTTTGCCGCGCTTCAGAATGGCTTCCAAGTTGATACATTTACACGGACTTTTCGAAGGCGTTCGACAGGATCTCTCACAAAATTTTGGTTGCGAAACTTGCCCATCTTGGATTTTACAGTGGATCAAGTCTCATTTAGCAAATAGGAAAATGACCGTAGTTGTAGATGGTGTCCGCTCTAAATCTTTTATGCCTGCGCCCGGCGTACCCCAAGGAAGCATTTTGGGTCCTTTATTTTTCCTTTTATACATTAATGACATCAAATCTTGCTTTTCAGATGTTAATTTCCTTCTTAATGCTGATGATCTTAAAATTTTATTCAGTCATAAAGAATCCCCTGGATTCATTTGCCCTTCAGGCTGAGCTTGACATGTTGCAGAATTGGTGCGTTATGAATATATTGCCTCTTAATATTAAGAAATGTCATAAGATAACGGTCTCTAAACTGCAGAAGCCGTTGCAAACTACATATCATATTTCAAATTCGAAGTTAGAGCAAGTTGCTGAGGTTAAAGACCTTGGTTTGTTCTTTGACTCGAAGTTTTCATTTCGTACACATATTAATTATACAATTTCTAGTTTATTTGCTATGGTAGCTTTTGTCCGGCGAATCAGTCGAGATTTTTATGACCCATACACGTTAAAAGTGTTTTACTCAGCTTTTATACGATCTAAACTCGAATAAGCTGCGCTCATTTGGAGACCATATCATCAAATTCACATCAATCGACTTGAATTGGTTGAAAAAGTCTTTCTTCGGTTTGCTTTACGTACACTAAATTTTTCAGTACCTGTCCCGCCATATCTTTCTAGATGTCAGCTAATTAACTTAATGACACTTAATAATAGAAGGCTAGCGTTATCCATCTCTTTGGTAGGCGAAAATCCTCCTAGATGTATCCTCCAAGCGGGTGCCGACTGGGCAATGGGCATCGCTGCTTGCACCGCTGTGGCAAGGTAGGCTTGGTGCTTGTTCCTGTGCTGCGATGGTGCAAGCAGGCGGGACGTAGCTAAGGCCGAGGTATAAACTCTCTTGCCTCGCCGCGGCTGGCAGTATTGGCTCGCCCAGGGGAGGCTGGGGTGGGCATACTTAGGCTATTTCTATGGGGTACCTGGCGGTAGGTATAAAACGCCCCCCTAATCCAGGGTGTCATGTGTCACCGTGCCCATTGGATGGTTTGTAGTCAGGGGGCTTTCCGACTGTATCTTAACGGCGCCTTCCGGATACCTACCTGCCTCCGGGAGTAACGGTGGACTTACCGCGGCATGGGGCACTGCCGTGGCCGACCGTTCGTTTCCCTCCTTATTTTTATCAGGTCGCAGCAAGGCTTCGGTTCAGTATGCGACCGAAGAAACCAGATGTAATGAACATAAACAATTTAGCCCCGGATCCCTGCACGGGTAAAAATGCCGCCGACGGACACGGCGTTAATAATGTCGGAAAACCCTTGGCTACCGCTAGTACGGCTCCAAGGGGGGCCTTCACGGCCAACTTCATCGGGCAAGCCCGAAAGTTCTTCTGCGCTCATCACCGGTTCCAATGTACCCCTCGAGGGACCCAAAGTACGGGAGACCGAGACGCAAAGCAGGCCTGAACGGCCGGTAGAAATAGGTTGTTGGTCCTCCATGTCCGAGGCCCTCCATGCTACGGACAAACCCCTCGAGGGTAGTTCAACAGTGGTCACGGCCGTGGAGGCACCCGGCACTAAAGAGCCCACTGCGGGCACTGTAGCTGTTAGGCCTGTCGTCAAGCGCCGAGACCTGAACACTCAAAGGGCATCAACCGGCCGCCACAGGGCGAAGAAGGAGGTTCGTCCGGCCGTCAAGGCGCAACGCGAGCGAAGAGCCGCCTCAAGGCTTCTCGCAAAATGTGGAGATAATCCTGGTAACCAGGAACAGAAGGAGCTGGTGGAGTGGGCCAAGGGCATCCTCGCGTGCTGGAAACGGACGGAGAGCATGGACGCCCCCGCGAACCCCGAGGCAACTTCCAACAGCTCCAAACCAACAGGCTTAAAGAGGCAACGGTCAGTGGATAAAAGCATTGAACTGGAACCTAAGAAGCCAAGATCTGCTACCTCTTCCGGCCCTCCTAACCCTTCTCGGGCACAAAGAGCCTTCAGCGACGTTGCTAAGGACCACTTGGTCCTAGCGATAATAAATAGGGGGCACCCGGAAGGGAATCTTACGGCGGACAATTGGAAGTCCGTCCTAGTGGGCCTCTGCCGGGTCTACAAGGAGATTCTGGGCAAAATCCCAGGACCCCCCCTGTAGTTCGTGACGGTCTTTACCAGGGCCGCATAAAACTGGTTTCCTGCGCCGACGAGAGGTCGACGAAGCTGTACAAGGAAGCCATAGCCATTCTGGGGGAACTGTGGCCGGCGCGAACCTGGCGGCCGTCCATAGGGATGAAATCCCTTGCAGGCCCCGGGCCAGGGCATGGGTGCCAGAAGAACCCGCTAAACCCGAAGGCATCTTGGAGATTATCCAGCTCTTCAACGACTCACTACCGTCCTTTGATTGGAGAGTAGTGAAGGTCAGCCAGGTGAAGGACCAGTAGAGATATATCACGCTTGTGATAAACGAGGAGTCTCCGCCTATCCTCGCAGAAAACAATGGGCTAATAAGCTACGGCTTTTACACCATCACCCTTAAAACCAAAAAAGGGAATGAGGGCATTTCCCAAAACGCGGAAGGCACCACAACCCGTGGCTTCAAGCCCGCCATCTAAAGATGACCCCATGAAAGGGGAGAGTGAACCAGCTCTGTCTAAGGGTAACCTGGACGGACAAGTGGAGACTCAGACCAAGACCCAGGAGTCAAATTTAGGCACAGACAGCGATGCTAGTTCCGTGACTGGCCTTTTAGGATCTGTCTTTAGTCGATGGATCGAGATCTCGGAGGACCAACTCCTGGTTTCGGACGATGAGGATGCTGACGTAACAGTAATATCGCTCAAGGACGACAGCCAAGACAAAATGGTGAAGGTCCTACAGATTAACCTCCACCATTCGAAGGCAGCATCGGCTGCTCTGCTCCTGCACCTAGACGAAAGAGGAGAGGACCTTGTATTTGTCCAGGAACCTTGGGTGGTACACCAGAAGATTTGCGGACTCAATTCTAATGCGTATCATGTCGTGTCAGCCCCTGAGGCAGGTAAGATTAGATCATGCATTTTAATAAGAAAAACTTCTCTTATCTTCTACTCACACAGTTTAGTGACGAGGACACTGTGGCTGGTCTTATCGTACATGGCACACGACCACGCCACTTATCCCCCGGCTCGGTTGCGGGACGTTGTGAAAGAGGCAAACAAGAGGAAGTTTCCCATCGTTATCGGTACCGATGCGAATGCTCATCATTCGGTGTGGGGATCCACGGACATTAACAAACGGGGTGAGTCTCTTATCGATTTTATTTTCTCAAATAGCCTAGCAATTTGTATATCCAAAGGCCAAACGGCGAGTGGACTTCATCTCGGGATTATATGCTAGAGATTCTTGTAGATACACACTTTCCTGGCTGCTCCGCGGCGGAGAGTAACTCGGCCCCTACGGTGGGACCATTTCCGGCGGGGGAAGCCATCATAACCCACAAGTAATGTGGATAGGGCCATAAAATCTTTTAAACCCTTCAAATCCCCTGGGCTGGATGGCATTTTCCCAGCGGAGCTGCAAGAAGCATCTGTCATATTATGCCCCAACCTAACGGTAATCTATGGGGCTTCTCTCCACCTGGGACATTTACCAAAACCATGGACATTGGTGAAGGCCGAAGGGAGGCAGAGCCTCTCATGTGAAGCCCAACGATTTTCGACCAATCAGCCTTTCTTATTTCTTCCTAAAGATCCTGGAAAGGATACTGGAGACATTCATTCGGCAAGGAGGAGTACTCTCACCACTCCTCTGGAATCTTACGGTAAACACCCTACTCATGCGCTTACAGGGCTCGGGCTGCAACGCTATTGCGTATGCCGATGATCTTGCCCTAACTGCAACCGGTAAACACCCACAAATCCTGGGAGAACTGTTGCAGAACGCCTTGAGTATCGTGGAAACCTGGTCTAGAGAATGCGGACTGAACGCCAACCCGGCTAAAACGGTCACGGTTCTCTTCACAGGGAAAACAAAAATTCCCCCATTTAAACTTCCGACCTTAAATGGCGTAGAGCTGTCGCTCTCTGACGAAGTGAAATACTTGGGCGTCATCTTGGACAGGAAACTTACCTGGCAACGAAACGTAGAAGAGCGGGCCAAAAAGGCTATTACCGCCCTCTACTCCTTCAAAACGGCTATAGGCAAGAAATGGGGTCTCAAACCACACATAGTGCACTGGATTTACACAGTAGTGGTACGTCCTATATTATTCTACGGCGTCACAGTCTGGTGGACATCACTGGATAAATCGCTCACAAATTCTAAGATTACCAAGGTTCAAAGGGCGGCATGCATGCTAATCACAGGTGCACTGCCATCCACACCCACCAAAGCTATGGAAACACTTCTAAACTTTCTGCCCGTAGACGTTTTTGGGAAGCTACAGGCGAGCTACAATGCAGTAAGATTAAATGCACTGTCAAAATGGAAAGACTCTAGATTGGGTCATACCAACATCCTGACCAACTACCCCGACACATTCAGGTCCCCAGACAGCGCAGCTCTTACTTGTTTTTGTATAACACAGGCGAACAAAATTTAAACAATGTTATGTTGACTAAAATATTACAGCCGAGTCCTATAGGATTTTTTCCGTAGAATCCGTATCTGGCCCTAAAGATATTAGATTGCCTCCAGTTTTCAAGCAAATTAGGTTTAAAGGTGCCTGAAAAACGCGTTTTTGGGCATTTTTGAGCCTGTTCAAAACAGTAAATTTACGCAATATATCTGTCTGTGTAGGAGGATATGAAAGCCTAAACACTGCCCTTTAATACTCAAAATCAAAAGGTTATGGTTAAAGGGTTAACGGCCTTTATTCACATACTGCAGAAATTCCTGTACCAATATTTGAAGTACAACTCGAGGTTTCATGAATTAATCACCAAATACCGATGGTCACTGACTCTAGCAGTGGAAATAAAGATGAGGAAGACACGTTTAAGCCCAAGTTGCTTGAAAGCTAGAACAAATCAAAACTTTTTAAGATCAGACTCGGGCTCTACGGGATCATTAGCGCACACAAGGGGTGGGTTTTGGGGTTCAAACCCCCCCTAAAGCTAATAACCTCAAATACAAACTGTATCTTAAAGCTAAGAATCCAGCTCTCAAGGAAATTATAAGAAATATTTATTATAATTTTTGTTGTCTGAAAAAGAGCTTTGCTTTTGCTGTAAATTTCTATGAGGAAATAAATATACGAGCATTTTTTTCTTGAGAGCTGCAAACTGATTTAAGAAATTTTGGTAGAAGAAAATTTCTTTTCCATTTCTAGTCCGTCGTTTTATACGAATTTTTCGTTTTTCTTGAGAGTTCAGTTAATTTTTTCGGTAATCGAAATATTAACAAGTAAGAAAGTCTAAGTTCGGGCGGAGCCGAACATTAAATACCCGGTGCAAGTATTAAATATATATTTTTTCACCTTTCCGAAAGCAACCGTTACATGGTAAGCCGGGGTGTATCAATTTGGAGTAAATTACCGTCTTAAAATTTCGAAATATGGAAGTTTCAGGCATTTCTGAAATTTACCGTTTTATGAAAAGCGGCCGTAATTTTAGTCCGATTTCAATAATCTTCAACGTTTTGCTTTCATGTGGCAAGCACAATAACCATACAGAGCTTGGTACAAATTGGTAGAACGGTTACCGAGATACATATATGTGATCATAAGTGGGCGGTGCCACGCCCATTTTCCAAAATTTTACCATAAACGTATTTGTTGGTAAAGAATTGTTGCAAGCATCAATTTTGAATAAATAAGCTTCAATATTTACTGATTTATCGAAGATTTTGTATTTCTCTAATTTAGCGTTATATGGGATGTGGGCGTGGTTATCGTCTGATTTTAAAAATTTTCGGCGATTTTGTATGCTGTACCAAGGCCAACTGTGCCAAGTTTGGAAGAAATTGGTGCAGCGGTTACCAGGATATACACATGTAACCATAAGTGGGCGTGGCTACGCCCATTTTCCAAAAATTTATAATATTCTTATTTTTCGTCTAAAAATTATTGTAAATATCAATTTTGAGTGAATTATATTCAGTAGTTACTAAAATATCGCAGTTTTCGTATTTCTGGAAATTACCGTTATATGGGAAGTGGGCGTGGTTACAGTCCGATTTCGCCCATTTTCAATACCAACCTACCTTGGATTAAGCGAAACCTACGTACCAAATTTCGTTGAGATATCTCAATTTTTGCTCGAGTTATCGTGTACACGGACGAACGGACAGACGGACGGACCGACAGACATGGCTTAATCGATTTCTTTTTTCATCCTTTATGTATACATTTGTCTATATCTATGTCGATTCGTTTTGGCTGTTACAAACAACCGTTATGTGAACAAAATTAATATACCCTTGTGCACAAGTGCGCTCGGGTATAAAAAAAATTTAGCAATCGTGAAAACTCACCATCTCTATCGAAAACCAGAAACCAGAAATCGAAAAAATTAACAGAAAAGTGCAAAAATTTATGGAATCAATAAATTTATTTTTACTGACTCTTTTAAATTTTTTTATTAGGTACTTTTAAAAGTTGAGCTCATCTTGAGTTTATAGAATTTTTTATTAAACAAGTAGTTTTTAAGGAAAGAACACAACCGACTTCAAATTTAAGGGTACCTTTAATTTCTTCATGATCCAATCATCGGATCTCTAACCCAAATTACGGGACGACCCTTGAGGTACCATGTTTCCAATAAAAAAAGGATTATTGAAATCGGTTCACGTGGTCAAAAGTTATGTATTCCGGCGTATTGATAACCTCCTCTTTTTTGAAGTCGGTTAAAAGTGTTTGAGTTCTGTTAATCTTATGTAAATAAAGTGCAGTTTATGGATTTTAAAACGTTTATTTATTTATTACATACTGTACATAAAACTTGCATGAATGTATTTTAAAAAGCGTATTATCTGAAGCAAATTTTCAGTATTTTCCGGTGGTATATATTCAGAAATATAAAACCCCCCCTAAAATATATTCCTGGGTGCGCCCCTGTACGGGATAAATCCTATAAGCATCGGCTATAATATTTAAGTCAACATAGATTTTGTTGGCCTGTATTATGTTCTCTTAGGTGAAGCTTGAGCTTCAATTTCTGCCCCTTCAGAAATTTCCAGCGCCTCAGATTCATTTAACACAAGTGATCGAAAACAGGCAAAACAAGATTTTAAAAAAATTGCGCGTACTCGTTTTAAAAAATTGTTTCCAATTGCTTTCAGTATTCGGACCATGATTTTTTGATTTTGAGTATTAAAGGCCAGTGCTTAGGCGTTCTTATCCTCCCACACAGACAGATTTATTGCATCAATTTATTGTTTTACAAAACGCGCTTTTCGACACCTTTAAACCTAAGTTGCTCGAAAACTATAGCCAATCCAATATCTCTACGGTCAGATTCGGATTGTACGGAAAAATTCTATAAAAATCGGCTACAACATTTTACGCAACAGAATTCGTTCGAAACCAACAATAAATTTTCAAATCTTACAAACTACCATTAAATTTAAAATTTCTGCAGCAATGCTTAGAAAACTTTTTGAAGTGAAACTTCTTAGGTCGGCATCGCAAAAATGGAGAGTTCAATTTTTAAAACTGAAAATGTTACATGAGTAAGAAGGAAGATATAGAATAGAGAAGCGGAAAAAAGGAAAAAAGCGACGTATGGCGGCTATACAAAGAGATAGCACAAGCATCTTCAACGCGCATGCGAACTATACCCAATGGGCCTGAGCACACTAGCCTGCTCAGTCGGACTGCGCAGTCCACTACTCGAACGCACACTGGACTGGGCAGTCGACCGAAAACAGGTTTCAGTTTTATATACATGAACTACGCATGATTGTGTTAGTGCATGTGGCACATGCAAACAAAACGAAATAGAAAACATGTTGTCTATGTGTGCGTGTCAGTCCACCGTCAATCCGCGATTTTCGCGGACTGAAATGAGCGAGGTAAACTCGAACTCTCTTCCCCCTCCACACAAAACCAGTTTTAGGCGGACTGAGCAGTCCAGTGTGCGGAGGCCCAATAAACACAAAAACGAGGGTGGCATCGTATCGAATTCGAGACGAACTCGAGAAAATAAATTTCTCGAATATATTTTTTGGGCTCGTTTCGAATTCGATCAAATCAGTTTTCTCGAAATATTTTTTTTTGTATTCTTAAACGCCATTGTCTATTTACGTTTATTGAAAGCTTCTACAGTGAAACCCGCTTAAGTACCCCCCGCTTAAGTGCCTAACCCGCTTAAGTAACCAACATTTTTGGGCAATGTGAATTTTTGAATGTAGTCTGAAGAAATTCCCTCTCTTAAGTACCTCCCCGCTTATTTACCCAACCCGCCTAAGTACATAAATTTTTCGTACCGCATTTACCATTTTACCTATATTTTTCTCCTTTTAAGTGCTCGCTCGGCCGCTGTGGTGTAGTGGTAAGCAGTGCGCGCTTTCACTCCACAGGACCTGGGTTCAAACCCTGGTCAAAGCAACATCGCACAAAAATATAGAAAAAAGGTTTTTTCTTAACAGCGGTCGTCCCTCGGCAGGCAATGGCAAACCTCCGATTGTATTTCTGCCATGAAAAACAGGTTCTCATAAAAATACACTCGCCGTGCGGAGTCGGCGTAAAACTGTAGGTCCCTCCGCTTTGTGTGACAATATCAAGGCGCACGCCAAAAATTGGAGGAGAAGCTCGGCCAAACACTAACATATGTGTAAGCGCCAATCTATTATTATTATTATTAAGTGCTCTTTTGAAACTCCTTAACATATTTACATATTTTGAATCTCGATGGCAGCGTATTTTAATAGAAAAATCTTAAATAAATACGTATACTCATTAAATTTTTATGTTTTATTCAAGGATTTACATATTTATGCAGGTTAACAAAAAGATGTAACTACATCAATAATTAAGCGGGTTCTTTTAAGTACCCAACCCGCCTAAGTACCTCAAAAAGCTGACATTTTTCGTGAGGTACTTATGCGGGTTTTTCTGTATTGATAAACATACAGCAAGTGAAAAATTTATTTTTCAAAACTACTCAGTTGACGTCAGTTCGAAAGCTCAAAAATTAAAAAATTATTACGAAGATGTGTTTGCAGATTGGCTGATTAAATAATCCTAATCCACTTTCAAATGGCAACGGCGACATTTGTCCACTAAGCAAAAAGCAATTAAGTAAGTTATTAAAACTTTTAGTGCTTTCTTTTATGTTAATGAAATATTTTCAATAAAAGGTGGAGTCAACAAAAAACTGGACATAATTTTAACGAAACAAGACAATATAGAAAAGTGCAATACTAAAAATGTGAATGCGGTCGGTCGCTTTGCGTTCCAATTAACATTCAAAGATATTTCGATGAATTTAGTGGATGAAATATCCAAGAAATTCTTCCAATATAGCGCAGACCGACTAAAGAAAAAGTTAAATTACAAGAAACACTGTGCCGAACAAATCTAATATAATAACAAAGATTATTGTTTATTTATGTCGTTAAAAATCAAATACGGGTTCACATTTATAATAAATTGATTAATAACTCATAATTTTCGCACATTTTTTACCCTCTGTTTATTTACTTAAGGGAATTAATTTCAGATAGCTAGTTTTTCAAATCCTATAAAACCTGGGTCTAAAAAAATTACAATCTCAAACCACCAGCGAGCTGAAATCTCGAGCGGAAAAATCAATAATTCTCCAAACGCCAACGATTCGAAAAATAAAAATTATAGAATCTCCAACGATTCGAAAAATAAAAATTATAGAATCTCCAACGATTCAAAAAATAAAAAATTCTCGAATCGCTAACGATTCGAACAATAAAAATTATAGAAAAATTAAATTTTCTCGAATCGCCAGCAGTTCGAAGAAAAAAATTTCTCGAATCGCCAACGATTCGAAAAACTAGTAATACTCGATTCGCTAACGATAGGTGACTCTCCTACGAATTCGAATTCGCCGATCTATCGCCGCGAAGTATCGTCTCGATAGTTCTATCAGAGAAAACGAGCTCAGCTCGAATTCGAGGCGAATTGGTTGTGTTTATTGGGTATACATATGTATGTACAAACATATGTATGTTTGAATGCACGTATGTACGAAGTCTTTTCGCATTTCAGCTTTGCCGCTACCAAGCAATATACGAATGAAGCAAGCATGCTTCGTGTACCTACTTATGTGCATATGTTTGTATGGATATACATATGTATGATGAAACAAACGGGCTTCGTTGATATACTGATCAGCGTTGCCACTAACAATTTTTTTTTCCTACCAATTTTCTTCTCAAATCCGACCAAAATCGTTTACAACCTACCAAATAAATTTCAATTGCAAAAAAGCATTCTGAAAGCATAAGATTAAATGTTTCGAATACAAAACATTTATATACATACATATATGTATGTACTTTGTACTTTTTAAAACAAACAAGAAATAAATAATTGCAGATACAGTCTTAGGCACAGAGATGAGATCATTAACATTTCTTGGTTATATGAATTATATACATATGTACATGTTATGTACCAATAAGTTTAATTTCTTAAAAGTAAATTTAAATCATTTAATTACACATGCAAATCTTTATCGGCTGACCACGGGGGGTGAAATAACACAAACGGCAATAACGCAAATTTGTGTTATTTCCCATTTGAATGTGAAATAACACAAATTTGCTTTATTTCATTTCTCGTTGAGCAATAAGACCAACTTTTATACTTAACAATTTGAGTAACAAAGCAAACTAGTGCACATATGTACGTAGTCACCCAGTTACATTTGACAAAAAGTAGTACATGAACAAGTTAAATGGACGGATTTGTAAGTATACGATTTTGAAAGTGCCCGGCGTCGCGGCGGTCCGCGTTGGCGCGCCGCCCCGCGCCACCCCGCGCCGCGTTCCACGACGCGCTCGCGTCCCCCGCCCCTCCCCTCCTTTCGCAATTAAGTACTGGTGGCATTATAACCGTTTAGAAAAAGGAAAAATTATAAAATAACACTAGTTCACTTCTGAAACTGCTTTTTAATGTCCAAGTAATGGGAATTATTGTGTATGGTGTTATTGCATGCTGCATCCCACCCATAGTGGAATTTACCTGGTGCCACTGCTTTATTTGAAAATTTGCCTATAAAATGTGACTATAAGGCAGCCGAATGTCAGAAAATAAAGCGAGAAATCCGTTTTATTACTTCATCTGTTTATTGCGACATGGTTCCATGCAAACATTTTAAGGTTTTCCAGCAATGTTTTTAACAACATATTAAAAAGCATGCAGAATAAATTCATACAAAAGCGCTATGTCCAATATGCGGAGCAGTTTTTAAAGACGATGCTTTTCCTATATTTTGTTAGACTTTTCATAAGTAAAAATATTTTGTGAATATTACTTTCTTCATATGAATTATATCACATTTTTTGTTTAATTCAAGGCCTATCAAACAGGTTTAGAGCATTTGAGCAAAAACAACATTTGCCTGTATTTTGTTGTTGCTTCTGGTATCGAAGGTGCCAAAAACTGTTCTGATTTTTTTCTTCTACATCAAAGCGTGCCATGCGAAATACGAAAAAGGTAAAAAATTTAAATTGAAAAAATGAAAATTGTTGCAGCTTTCTTTCTTAGTAAATTGGTTCGCTTCTCGAAGCATTGATCCACCATCCTGTGCCAGGTCCAGTAATCAGCGGTTGTGCTGCTGAGTTGGCCGAGCTTTCCAAAAGCTGCTATTTAATCGCTGGTTTTGTATGGAAAATGTTTCACATGCAAATAGATTTTAACAATTTAGAATTTTTTTGAGAAGAAATGTTAAATATTTGACATTTTCGAGAACAAATAATTTGAAATAAATCAAATCAGCTGCTATACTGATATTACCTGTGCAATGTGCCTTGGTTTAACTGTATTTTTGGAATAAACAAAGTTCTTTTTGCTTCTGTCAGTAAACTGTGTTTTTTTTTTACAAATAGTATATATAAATTTGTTTTATTTCCAACCTTTGTTGGAAATAAAGCAAAACTCAGATTTTGGTATTATTTCCCATTTAAAAGTGAAATAAAGCAAATTTTGCGTTATTGCCGTTTGTGTTATTTCACCCCCCCCCGCTGACCACACATAGTGCGGGTCATTTTTGTTTACAAGTTCCTTGCATAACATCATGCTATTGATACTGTAAATCTTAAGTTTATTTCTTAGTTTAGTTTTTATCAAAGAAAATTTTGAAAATTTGCGTTCTACAGCCGCAGAGTTATGTGAAAATGAAATCATATTAAAAACAAAATTGGCGAGATGCATTTTTAAGAGAATAAACTTTTTCCCAAAACATATCAATATCCAGATCGCTTGAAATATCAAGCTCTCTTAGCCTCAGTAAATTCCACTGCTTGGTTATTATATCAGGATCGCGATCTATGAGATGGGGAAACTTAACAAAAGAGGTAAAATTGGTAAATCTTCTTTAGAAACAACCTTAGCTGGTGTCATTATTTGTAAAGGTTTTATAACTTCACGCTTGAAATGAAATCTTAACTTTATTTGGTCCAAAAACTCTATGTAAAAATTTAATATTATGGTTTTATCTTCAAGGATTCCAGAACAATTGACATTACTTTTCATAAACATCTCAGCTTTTGTTCCAACAAAAGTGTCAGACATTTTAACATGATTATTTTCATTTTTAAAATCAACATTAATATTGTTACCGATCGCATATTTTTTAATAAAGTTACTCAAAATCAATAGATATTGTGCTTTGATAGTTGCATATAATTATGGCAATCGAGACCTTTCAGCTTGGAACTCTTTGTTAGGATTGTTAATTATGGGGAAAATATACAATAGAAAAAAGTAGCATTTGGTTTTGCAACACACTTCTTCTGCCAGGTCTGCAGATCGCATACTGTTTGCTTCGTAAAAGCAGGATATAAAATAAAGTTTCAAACTATCCCATTGCTCAACTATTCTTAACCCAACGCTTTCTAGTGAAAGCCATCGTGTTTGAGATATGCCCAAGATTTTGTGGGGTTTTACCGAAGAGTATCTTGAAATTCCTTCAGTTCATGTATCTCTTTTGGACTGTGGGAAAAGAAACTATATACATATGTTGCGGCACAGTGTCTCAATGCTTTTCGGCATTTTTTTACAAGCGTAGCTTGAGCAAAGGTGAAGTGAGTGGCACGTGCACTTTATTAAAGTAAATCGGTTTCTGCACTCAATAATGTTTTCAGCCCGCCCAAGTGTCTAGCCATAACATTAGCTCCATCAGTGGCCAAACCAATTAGGTTTCTTAATTTTAAAGCCAGGATTGACAAATGTTTAAAAGCTACAATTGGCAAATATTTATGTATATGCAAAATCGAGGTTCATAAAATAGAAGGTTACGACATGGTGCTGTCAAAAATTTGTTTTTCTCCAATGACGTAGTTGCGAAGTGAGTTCTAATTGGCTGAAATATTTTACGAAGAAGGAAAGTACACAAAACGCAGAAAATATAGTTGCCGTATAGCATATTTCAGGAATCCTAATCAAATGGCAATTTTTGATATAAAATCGTGGCAAAGCTTATTATAACAACATAAAATGTTATAAGTTCATGTGAATTTGGATTAACATAATAATATTCGTACAATAGTGACAAATGAAATGTAAATCGAATGCTTATTGAAATTTGCTGGTGATGTTATTCTTGAAAGTGAGCAGAACGCACTCGCGCATTTTTAAATAAAAAGCGTTCATTACCAGTGTTGCCATTTTAGCCGTTTTCCGGCTAGATTTAGCCGGTTGCGATAGAAAACAGCCGGAGAAATTTCGTTTTAGCCGTTAGAAATAGCCTTATCGCGGAGGATGAATTCTTAAATTTCAGTGTGAGGTTTTATTCGCAAACTTAGAAAATAAATTGTTTCACTGTTTGCTCAACAAGCGTTTGTGTTTGGATATTGTGCCAACACACAGAATAAATAATTCAGGTAGTTATTATGGGTCTTCCTTTAAACTCGTAAAAGCCTGGTAAACCTCATAAAGCTCGTAAATTTACGAGCCTCGTAAAAGAACTGTCAAAATTTCTATGGAGTTTTATTTACGAGCCCCTCACTAATGTACAAACTAATGTTAATTTCTTTAAATTTCATAAGATAATAATGAATAAAAATGAATAAATGAATGAAATTTACGAGGCAAATTTGTTGCGCAAACGACCTCGTAAACTTCAGTGTTGCCGAGGGGCCGAAATTAGTATACTAACATCTATGATAAAGTAATGAAAATAAATGAAAAATAGTACGAGAATAAAATGAATGAAGTTCATCCACTAACTGTATTGACTTAGGTTTTCTGCTAATTTTCGGCATTTATAATTGTATTTTAGCCAAGAGTGATAGAGACAAGATGGCGGGATGTTATGGAAAATACTACGAAACAAAATTTGCTTCACAAAATCCTGGTTGATCTGTCAAACAGTCAATTTACGCACCTACTTACACCTTTTCACAAAGGGGGCGTTCCCATAAAAACCTCGTAAACTTACGAGTTTTACACGGTTTAAGACTTTACGAGTTTAAGGGAATCCCCTCATTGTCTTCCCAGATAGCGCATATTCAATTCTGCCTTAATTACAAAACATCATTATTGCCCACTCCTAAAGGTTTAAGGTAAGGGAAAAATTGATATTTTCAATCACTATGTACACTTGGCACCCTGAAATTGTGCATATGGAAACTGTGCATACGAAATAATGCATATGAAAAAAAACCGAAATAATGCATACGAAAAAAACCGAAATAATGCATATATGCACAGTTTCGGTTGAAACCCGAAATAATGCATATGAAAAAAACCGAAATAATGCATATATGCACAGTTT
Source organism: Rhagoletis pomonella (assembly GCF_013731165.1). Lineage (NCBI taxonomy): Eukaryota > Metazoa > Arthropoda > Insecta > Diptera > Tephritidae > Rhagoletis > Rhagoletis pomonella. The sequence continues at coordinate 642 of NW_023459136.1, read as the reverse complement.
CGGTTGAAAACCGCAATAATGCATATTAGAAAAACCGAAATTATGCATATGCACTCTTTCGTTTGAAAACCGAAATAATGCATATGAAAAAAAACCGAAATAATGCATATATGCACAGTTTCGGTTGAAAACCGAAATAATGCATATGAAAAACCCGAAATAATGCATACATGCACACTTTCGTTTGAAAACCGAAATAACGCATATGAGAAAAACGAAGTAATGCATACATGCACAGTTTCGGTTCAAAACCGAAATAATGCATATGACAAAAACCGAAGTAATGCATACATGCACAGTTTCGACTCAAAACCGAAGTAATGCATATGACAAAAACCGAAATAGTGCATATATGAAAACGAACTTCTTTCTGAGTAGGCGGCCTTCGGCCGCGCTTAGGGATTATAACCCTTACTAAGTAGAATTCTCCTTTCTGTGTTGCCGGAAAAGAAGGGCGGAAGTATTTTTGCGCAGAACTTCTCTCTGCGTAGGCGGCCTTCGGCCGCGCTTAGGGATTATAACCCTTACTAAGTAGAATTCTCCTTTCTGTGTTGCCGGAAAAGGGGGCCGGAAGTACTTTTGCGCAGAACTTCTTTCTGCGTAGGCGGCCTTCGGCCGCGCTTAGGGATTATAACCCTTACT
>NW_023459135.1:0-74410 GCF_013731165.1 Rhagoletis pomonella | reverse complement strand
AACGAAATAAATGAAAATTCAATTGGCCGTGGGACTCGAACCCACGACCTTGCGGCCCGTTTATCCACATAACTGCCGTCTGTTAGGTCAAAATTATTATGTGCACATGTGTGCCAGATTATATGCATAAGCTTCGCCGTCTGTCACAGCTTTTACTTGTACAAAAGACAAAATCTGGCCGTTTTTACCAGTGTTGTAATCGAAAATTCCCCGAATCCCAGTTAATTCCCAAAAATTTCGTGCATTTGTTCGGCTGCTTATGCGCATTTTAAAGAGGAAAATGCATGAGTCAAAGCAAATAAAGGCTGTTTATGCAAATAATCGAGCCCGTTTGTCAACCGTATAATCATTTCTAAGTTTCTAGGTAAGTCAATTCAAGGCATTGTATAAAAAAGACGAAAAAGAAAAACTGTATAGGGTTGGTCGAACGAGGCCTTATGTTGGACAAAAGGAGGAGTACAAAAGAGTCGAAATGGAGAAAATTAACATATGGTCACAGAAGATATAAAATAAATTAACTGACGAAGACTTGCGTGCCGCATGTGCCTTTCTCTCAAAGTGTTCTCCGCTGGTAAACCCAAATAAAGGTTAAAGTTTAAAAACTAATTAATTAAAGTAAAATCTGTGGAAAATTAACAATAAAATACTTTTTTCGCAAATTATATAAAGGGTCCCTTTTATTTTTCAAAAAACCTGGGTAACAATTATTCGTCGCCACCCTGTACATATGTACGTACATACACTGAGAGAAATAACGCATAGTAAAAATGAATACTTTATATTTTATTATCGTTTAAAAATGTTCGAATTTAAAAATAATATTTTCAAACAGAAATTTATTACGCACGTATTTGACTGTTCACATCTGAGTATGTGTATGTAAGTGTATATACGCATTCCAAGCATGCCCCTGCAGAAAAAAATTATCAATTGATAAAAAATAACCCACTTGTAGTTAGGTTTTGTGCGGGATTTATATAAAATATAAAACTGGTAGTTAGCTACAAAAAACTAATTTGAAACTTGTTGACAAGTAGTGCACGAGATTGTTTTCTTAAAACGCGTTTCTATTTAAATATCCCGTACTTCGCAAATCCTTTTTCGAATAGAGGACAAATAAAAGGAAGATCGAAATTTCATATTTTCATTTTAAAAATGTGTCTGACGAAGTTCGAATATTGGACCACCTACAGCAGAATATGTAAACAAATATGAAATGTAATAAAATAAATAAAGTAAAACATAAAAAAAATAAAAATATTTTGCTTTTCCTATTGATATTTTATGTCCAAAAGTAGTAAGTTACATCAAATGCAGAGGTAACCACCTTAGACTATTTCGCGGCCATCGCCATAGAGAGATAGTTAGCTTTCGTCAAAGAAAATATACAGATAATAGTGGCTTTTAGCTCCTTCCTAATCAACTTAAAGTTAGCTTATAGTTAGATACACTTCCTGCAGGGGCAGAGCGGCGTCGACACACACATACATACATAGTACATGTATGTATATCCGTTCAAATCGCGTGCTGTGGTGTTGATGGAAATTCAACTTTTGAAAGCAAATTTATATGACTGGGTCTAGCTGAGTGCGCAAAGATGCTTGCCAAAATTTGTTGATATGCAGAGATGATCCGGGGTTCGCATTCCACTGGCAGGCAACAAGCAAATTAAATATTTTTTTTTTAGTTCTTGTGTTGATTTCACGGATGATTTTTCAGAATGAACCCGGTCATTTTAATATGCGCGTAATTGAATTGAATATTTACCAATATACAGTACTTTCGTTGACGCTTATGGTAAGATCAATTACGTTTCTATTTGATTTTAATATTTTCCCCTCAGTGTACTTATGTTTTATGCCAGCTCCAAATAAGAACAATTCAGTTAAAGTGTTAGTAATCATGTTATAGTTTTTTTCAGTTTTTTCGATACACATTTTCATGATGAAAAAAATAAATGCATATGATATTCTGGAAGTAATCTGTAGTCGATCAATTTGCCCAAGATGCAGGCAAGCAAACTTTCTTCAAACCCACTATGGCTAAGATCTGCTTTTATCGAACAAGGCAACCATAGCTCGGCTAGGAACACCTGTTGTGTACTAAATAATTAATGGAACTAGATCTGAATCTCTACTTCTTGATCGTTTCTCAATTATCTCAGAGCATGGTTGCATAATCGGACACTGACTGGTCAATGGGAATACACAGAGAGCGTAAAGGCTTACCCTCTAATGAATTTTATCGCATTTGCATTAACGATGAGAAGGTAAAGAGCATCAATCACTTCCTCTGTCATTGCCCTGAATCCCTGAGAATTCACAGTACGCTGGGAAAGAAGGTGGGGCGCTCATCGTCGCCTGGGTAAAAGATTGACGTAAGCGTCATACGTACGTGCTTAACATATTTACAACAATCTTTTACCCAGGCGACGTCATGTATGACATCGTATGAAAAAAAGTTCCTTCAAAGGACAAGTTTTGGAATTAAAGTACAAAATATATTCTTAGAAAAGTAAACAACAGTCACAAGGACAGGACCTTGAGAAAAGGGACTGTCCTTTGAAATAAATAACAGATGGTCACCGTACTTATAACAGATGAAATACTCATCTAATTCCTGTTGGTATAGCGTTTCGCTCTAATTGCATCCGTTCCTCGCGTTAAAATCCTTCTGAGCGACCTCTAAATATTTTTATATTTCAAAATAAACAAGTAAGAAAGTCTAAGTTCGGGCGGAGCCGAACATTAAATACCCGGCGCTTGTATTAAATATATGACTTTCACCTTTCCGAAAGCTACCGCTATATGGTAAGCCGAGTGTATAAATGTTGAGTAAATTAGAGTCTTAAATTTCGAAATATTGAAGTTTCAAGCAGTTCTGAAATTTACCGTTATATGAAAATCGGACTCAATTTTAGTCCGATTTCAATAATTTTCAACGTTTTGCTTTTATGTGGCAAGCATAAAACCATACCGAGTTTGGTACAAATTGGTAGAACGGTTACCGAGATACATATATGTATGTGATAATAAGTGGGCGGGGCCACGCCCATTTTCCAAAATTGTATCATAAACGTATTTCTTGGTAAAGAATTGTTGCAAGCATCAATTCTGAATAAATTAGCTTTAATATTCACTGATTTATCGAAGATTTTGTATTTCTCTAAATTACCGTTATATGGGGTGTTGGCGTGGTTATTGTCCGATTTTAAAAATTTTCGGCCATTTTGTATGCTGAAGCAAGGCTAACAACTGGACCAAGTTTGGAAGAAATTGGTGCAGCGGTTACCAAGATATACACATGTAACCATAAGTGGGCGTGGCTACGCCCATTTTCCAAAAATGTATAATATTCTTATTTTTCGTCTAAAATTAATTTTGAGTGAATAATCTTCAGTAGTCACTAAAATATCGCAGTTTTCGTATTTCTGAAAATGACCGTTATATGGGAAGTGGGCGTGGTTACAGTTCGATTTCGCCTATTTTCAATACCAACCTACCTTGCATAAATGGAAACCTTTATACTAAATTTCGTTGAGATATCTCAATTTTTTTCCGAGTTATCGTGTACACGGACGGACGGACAGACAGACATGGCCTAATCGACTTCTCTATTCATTCTGAGAATTTATGTATACATTTGTCTACGTTATGTGAACAAAGTTAATATAACCTTGTGCACAAGTGCGCTCGGGTATAAAAATAGGGGTATATTTTTTCGACATTGAACAATCCTAGGGGTGAGAGCATTAAAATTCCGGCTTAACTCTTTTTGGACCAACCTAATGTGCAGACATGCATACATACTAGAGGTATACGCCGCCGAGCCACGCCGCCGCCGCCTTTTTTATATCATTCCTCACGCGCCGCCGAAAATATCGGCGCGGCGGCGGCGGCGTTCGGCGCCTAAGGAATTTTCTTCAAAATTTTCATTATGAATGCTCATTGAAATACATCGCTTGAAGGAACTACTACTCCAGAATATATAAATTTTTTTTTTCAATACCACAACAATATTTCTTTTCTATATATTAATACAACAACAAGAAAGTTATCACACACCAAAAACTTTAACGCTAATATCTGCATCTTACTCCTGAATTATTGGAGATAAAATAAAAACAACTTGATATTCTTGAGTATTTTTGCTTTAATAAAGAGTTGAATATTTTTTGAACAGATTTTAAATAAGCACGTTATTTTATTCTGTGGTCCCACAGACATATACAAGTACACCTAGTACTGTACACCTGTACTAGTAGGCTGTGTGAAAATTATGTTAGCATTAACAAGTGGTGGTCAAACCCCAGAAAGGTTTTGCTCCATCGAAACGCAATGTTTTCTACACAAGGTTAAAGTTCCCCCTTCTTGGTGGAAATTAGTAGTATTTTTCATTACTTTCGTTTATCCATAGGAAAATTTATAAGCCATTTTTGAAACAGTGGGTCAAAAAGGCTTGTTCTACTGGGAGTTGATGGGTAAAACTGTTGGAAAATAGTAGACCACCCCAGTTTTCAATCTATAACCCGCAAAAAAATCGTAAGAACTCCATAATTTAACATAACGGTAATAAGATTATTACAAAAATTTATTAATAGTGACATAAATTACTCCAATAACTTAACTTTTTAATTTTTTTTCTTTAAATTTAAATAGTGCATACAGATCTACAGAGAACATAGAGAACCATGTATGTATGTACATATATACCTCAGAAGTTCTTCTGTTCGCGCATCCATCAGCGCCAAGCACTCGAAATTTTTATTCAAGTAGGGAGTAACAATATTTAAATTTAAAAATAATTCAATAATGAAATAAATAGAATTATAATCTGAATTGGCATGGCGAATGCCTAACGCTGACGAGATGAGATGATAAGATTAGTAGGCTCATTGCTCTTTGGAATCTACCTTATGGGCGTCGCCGCCGCCGCCGATTCTTTTTGAAGTTGACCAGGCCGCCGCCGCAAAGCCTGTCGGCGTAAACCTCTAATACATACATAAGTATCCCTGCAGGTAGTGACGCTACCTTTACCTAACTTTTTTCTGTTTACGCGAACACTAGTGCTACTTATTAACTGTTCGAAAAAGGCTAACTACTTTTGTGGGGCGATGGCCGCAAAAAAGTCAGACCTGGATACTTCTGCATTACATGCCAGCTAACTTGCAACTAACTATTTTTGGACATAAAATATCAATGAAAAAACATTTTGTAAGTTTACTTATTTATTTGAATTTTTTACATTTTTATTTATTTACATTATTTTCAACATTGCATATCTGTTTATTTGTTTACATATTCTGCAGTAGGTGGTCCTATATTGGAATTCTGTCAGACATAACACCAAAGTAATAATAATAAGAGTAATAATCCCAACGGTTCTTACCCTCCATTACCGCCAATCCGCACGAGGGGCGGAGTCCGCATGACGTACGGAACCAATATTTTCAATTCTTTGCGCCGAGTCACGATAGGCAGGAGTTTGTTAAGTGTAGAGATCTAAATTCATCAGCTGATTTTATGTCTTTATGTTAATGATTCATTTATTGAGAGAGGATATTATCGCTTTCTTAATGCTGAAAAGCGAATCAGATATATCAAATGTGCTGGAATGAGAGTTAAAATCCTGGTATAAGCGACGGAGTGGCTCGGGTAATTTAAAATAAGTTTTACAAATTTTTAAAAAATAGGGGATACACGGGAGGGAACATTAAGGCTAACTTCACCCAGAAGAAGCGGACTTGAAACTGACCCTGTCGGTAATTTAACAATAACAAGTAAGAAAGTCTAAGTTCGGGCGGAGCCGAACATTAAATACCCGGCGCAATTATTAAATATATGTTTTCTACCTTTCCGAAAGCTACCGCTACACGATAAGCCGGGGTGTATAAATTTTAAGTAAATTAGCGTCCTTAAATTTCGAAATATTGCAGTTTCAAGCATTTCTGAAATATACCGTTATATGAAAAGCGGTCGTAATTTAAGTCCGATTTCAATAATTTTCAACGCTTTGCTTTTATGTGGCAAGCACAATAACCATACCGAGTTTGGTTGAAATTGCTCGAACGGTTAGCGAGATACATATATGTGATCATAAGTGGGTGGTGCCACGCCCATTTTCCAAAATTGTATCATAAGCATATTTCTTGGTAAAAAATTGTTGCAACCATCAATTTTGAATAAATTAGCTTTAATATTTACTGATTTATCGAGGATTTCGTATTTTTCTAAATTACCGTTATATGGGAAGTGGGCGTGGTTATTGTCCGATTTTGGTATATTGTAGCAGGACAAACAACTGTGCCAAGTTTGGAAGAAATTGGTGCAGCGGTTACCAAGATATACACATGTAACCATAAGTAGGCGTGGCTACGCCCATTTGCCAAAACTTTTTAATATTCTTATTTTTCGTCTAAAACTCACTGTAAATATCAATTTTGAGTGAATTATCTTCAGTAGTTACTAAAATATCGCACTTTTCGTATTTCTGAAAATTACCGTTATATGGGAGGTAGGCGTGGTTATTGTCCGATTTCGCCCATTTTCAATACCATCCGTCCTATGCCCAAAAGAAGTCCACGTACCAAGTTTCGTTAAGATATCTCAATTTTTTACTGGAGTTATCGTGTGCACAGACGGACGGACGGACGGACGGACGGACAGACAGTCACCGCTTAATCGATTTCTCTTTTCATTCTGATCATTTATGTATACATTTGTCTATATCTATCTCGATTCGTTTTGCCTGTTACAAACAACCGTTATGTGAACAAAGTTATAATACCCTTGTGCACAAGTGCGCTCGGGTATAAAAATTGTACCAAGCATTTCCCTGCGACTGACATGTGTAGGAAGATTAATAAGTTTTAATCGGCTCGTATACGGCGGAAGGTTATATTGAGATTCCCAACGGAAATTTCTTAAAGCAAAAAACAGAAATTGTCTTGTCTGAGTAATTTGATACCATGGATTCCAAACCACCGAACCGTATTCCAGAATCGGTCTAACTAATGTTGTAGAAATATCGTTTATAAAAAGCATGAACAAAATCGGGCCTAGGTTGCTACCTTGCGGGACTCCTCTAGTAACATCAATGACGTCAGAAATAGTATTTTTAAACATAACCCTTTGTAATCTATCATAGAGGTACGAAGAGATCCAACATAGAAAATTAGGTTGAAGAACAAGAAGATCAAGTTTATAGATGAGCAACGAGTGACATACTTTGTCAAATGCTTTACTAAAGTCGGTATATATAACATCCAAATTTTTGTTTTCACTAAATGCTTTTGACAAATAAGTTGTGAACTCAAGGAAATTTGTTGAAGTTGATTTGCCTTTGCAAACCCCATGTTGGCAGTATGAAATGGTAGAGGAGATAGAATGCGTAAACTGATTTGTAATAATTGCTTCAAATAATTTAGGAATTGCAGAGAGCTTAGCTATGCCCCGATAGTTCTCCACCGAGGACCCTCTACCGCTTTTATCTAGCGGGGTTATGAACGATTCCTTCCATACGGTTGGAAAGATGCCTTCTTTAAGAGGCAAATTAAATAAGGCTGTTAACGGCTCATAGAGATAATAAGCACAATTTATAAGAAAACAAGTGGGGATCTGGTCAGGACCATAACTAAATGACTGCTTTAAGGACTTCAGGTAAACTGATACATCATCGGGAGATATTATTGGGGTATGTAATGAGTTAATTGGACTTAGTTTAAAAGGATAGTCAAAGTATGCTTGTGAGTTAATGGAGTAATTGGATTTAAAAAAACTGAACGAACATGTTAGAAATTGTTTGATTATCACTAGAGACGGTGTTTTGATACATCATGTCGGCAGGAAATCCACGTACATTTCGCTTGGAGTTTACGAAATCATAAAACGATTTGGGGTTATATATTATACGCCGTTTGATTTTACACAAGTAAGCTTTAAAACACTTTGTGTTTAATTCAAAGAACTTGTGACGCAATAGTGAGTATTTTACATAGTATGAGTGTAAACCGTTTTTTGTGTAATCTAAAATAACGTGACTTCCTGTTTTTCAAATTTCTCAGTTCTTTAGTGAACCATAACTGTGTTTCTTCTTCAGGAAAACACATGCGTTTAATCACATACTTTTCAAATAATTAATGTACAGTAAAATTAAAATGTGCAACGCTTTGCTCAACATTTGTATATAGGCCACATCAATTTAGACAATTCTTTAATCAGTTTTTTAAAGTTGGCTTTCGAAAAGCAAAGCGAATATTTGGTTGGTACGTTTGGATACCGCGATTTTGACCATCGTTTATAATTTCGTAAGATATCTCAATAGCAGGGTGGTAGACATCTTCGGGCAAAACTAGTGGGACACATTTATTTACAGCGGACTTAGATGCATCATGAACATAAACAAGATCTATTACTTTGCCTAACTTATTGGGAAGTACATTAGCTTGATTTAGGCAGAGTTCAGCCATCTCCTCTAAAAATACGTTGTTGCACGCACTAGACGAGAAAGGTACGATATCATTGTCAGTAATGTTCTATGATACATTTGGTAAATTAAAGTCACCCAACACAATCATTGAATTAGAGGGTTTAATCATTGAATTAATTGGTTTCAGTAAAGAGACATGTTGTGAATACACTGATGAGTCAGATCGGGGAGGAATATAGCATAGAGCTAAGTAAGTAAACCCCCTTCCAACCTGTATACGAATGCATTTGAATACTGCAGATCCAACTTCTTCAGATGGTATCGAAGAGTCTACGGCAAAGAGTACGCCACCGCCGATTCTGTCCTCCCGATATTTTCTGTAGATATGATAATTATTTGAAAGAATCTCTGAATTAAAAATGTGAGGTTTCAGCCAAGTTTCAGTGAAAGAAATTATATTATAATTGCATTCAAGGCCATTAAGATATAACTTCGTTAATTTAGTATTTAAGCCCTTTACGTTTTGATAATAAATGCTTAAAGCAGTTTTAGTAATAAGTTTTTAGATTCAGTATTCTGACGAGGAATATTTGCTAAATTACTATATTTGTTGGGCCTATACTCAAATTCACGAACGAAAGTTCCAGAAGGCCAAGAGAACTACTAAGCAGCATGTCAAAATTTTCTAAATTTACGTCAATTTTAAATGAAGAAATATTTCTTTCATATTTAAAATTAAATTTTCTGATACTTAAGTTGATAGTTTTATTAAATTTGGGCGAGATGTAAAACTTTATATCGTCTTCGGAAGTATCCCCCGAAAGTCTAGAGACAAATGTAGACTTCTTTGGGGGAACCACAACCAGTCTCCTAGTATTAGACTCGATTACCGGCGGAAGGGTTGAGTAATTGAGTTACTAATTGAGGGTGGAGTAAGCGTTAGAGGATTAGATGACGGTGCCACAACTTCAACGGGGGAAGGGGAAGATACTTCAGGCTCGTTGTTATTAGAAGCGGAAGCAGACTTTGTTATACATGCATTCTTTTGAGGATGAGGACTCCGATGTCTGTGGACATGGAGAAGAGAGGTTAATTAAGTCATTCGGAAGATTGTTCTGCCGCGGAGCGATTATCATTTCATTAGGCGGACTATGAAGACGACTGCGTTTTGACACACGAATATCCTTCATAGATTGTACGGTATCTAAGCATTTAAAAGATTTAAACACATTTTCATAATTCTTAAATTTTTCGGTCAGTACCGACAACTCTCTCCCCACCTCAGAAAAACCATTTCTGGTTTGCTTCAACAACTTAAAGAGATCAACCTGCACTTTAAGCAAGACTAGCGAAGACCTTTGCCATCATTAATAGCGTCCAGAATTCTACCTGTCAAACCAGCACATTTTAGATGGCAAATACCATCACAGAGCCAGCAAGATAAGTAGCGTTCGGAATCGCTTTCAATTTGGCAAGTATCAAGATCGCACTTCATATTCAAAGATTTAATAACATTTGTTAATAAAAAGACAGACGAAATAAATTATAATAATTTAGGAGCTGATGCAAATAGCTTTAAATAAATGTAGCGAACAGTTTGAGTGTCACTGTAATTATGACACTTAATAACCCAATGCAAACAGCTGTGACAAGAATTACTAAAAGAAGTAAACAAAAAGAGCAAAAGAAATGTGCAAAAATAAAAACGATTTCAGTTAACTACAAAGGAATTACAACAACAATGATAACAAAAAATGACTCAGCAAGATTAGATGTATGCTAGTGAAATTTGATTAAATTTGATGTCTAACACAAAACTTTCACTTAGCTTCGACTATTTTCACACTAAGATGCTTGTAGGCAGTTTTTGTAACAACTTTAACTCAGAATTCGCACAATAAACTTTGCAAATAGAAAGACAAATCAGAGCACTATATAAGTTGAACCTCACAGCTTGATGTTTGCTTCCCTCTCTGATGATAATATAAAATTGCGAACTTAATTTTATTTGTCCTGAATTCGAAAAAGAATTTGTGAAGTGCAGAAAAAATGTATCCAAAGTAGGTTTTGCATGAAGATTTTTAAATAGAAACTCGTAAAGAAAACAAACTTTCGATTGCGTCTGCATAACTCCTGCACGACTTTACAACTCACTATATAAGTTGGTTATTTTTAACAATTGATAATTTTTCACTGCAAGGTATATATATACCTACATACATACATACATGTGTACATATGTATGTAAATACTTACGGAAATATGTATATTAGACTGCATCACTCCCCATACAAAAAAAAATCGGTACTGTGTTACTCCATTGGGATTATAAAATCTATTATATTTTAAGACTTGCACAAAAATATTTCGGAAAATTATTAAGACTAGAGTGCCAGTTACTGTCGAAATTCGACAGTTTTTATAGTTTTAGAAGCCTTGGAGAGGTTTTCTAACTTAACACGTAGCAATTTTCTTTTATCTGAGAAGGTCTTTGGAGGACTTCGGCAGGACTTCGAATTGACCCGATACATTCAAGTTTATCGATAAATTTCAATGATTTGATACATATCGAAAGTTCGATGAATTTGAAGAACACTAAAATTCGATAACTCAACAAAATTCGTTAACTCGACCAATTTCGATAACTGTAAAATTCGATGGCTCGATAAATTTCGATAACTCAAAAATGTAAAAACTTTGGATGCCTTTATAAATTTTTACTTTTGACATCTCCACATTTTTCGAAAACTATCTAAACATTTTGATAACTCGTTACACTTTGTTAAGGAGATTAAATTCGATAAGCAGTGATATGTCGATAAGCTTATATAACCTTGAAATTTCGATAAATCGGTATATTTTGAAAATTCCATAAACTTCGATTCGTTGAACCAACCAATTTCAGTAGATCAATAATTATCGATAACTCTGTAAGTTGAAAGAACTCCATGCATTACGACACCTCGATAAATTTCGTTAAGTCTATAAATAATGATAATTCAATAAATATCGATAACTTGATAAATTTCTTTAACTTGACAAATTTCGTTAATCCCACACGTTTTTATAGCTCGATAGCTATCCGTAAATTTGGACAACTAAGTTTCTGTGTCTATAAATTTCGACAACTCAGTAAACATTGATCAGTTGGAATAATACGATACGTTGCGATAATAAACTTCGATGATTCGATAAATTTCAGTAACCTTTATGGCTGATTTTATTTCGATTCCTATCGGAAAATTTCAACTCTGTTAACCTAATTCTTATGTATTTCTCATTGTCTCAATTTTCGCCTTTATCTCAATTTTCGTCTTTATCTTCACTTTTGCCTTATTTTGTCTTCATCGTTATCACTTGTTTCTTCATCTTCATATTTATCTTTATTTCAAAGTTTATGTCAGATCATGTGATGTCAAGTCATGTGAAGTCATGCCATATAATGTGATGTAATATCATATAATGTCATGTCACGTGATATCGTGTGATGTGATATCATATTATGTGATGTAATATCATGTGATGTGTTGCCATGTAATGTGATCACATTCCATGTTCCGATTAGTATATCGATAACCCTGTTGATAACTGTGTCGATAAAAATACCGATAACAATATCCATAAAGATAGAAAAATACAACGATTGTAAAATCGATGAATTCATCGATAAATACAACAATCTTCAGTATCGATTATTGTACATATCGTTAACAATATAAATGACTAAATGGATAACAAAATCAATCATTTAATCGATTATTATGCCGATAACAATATCCATTATTGTATCGATAACAATATCGATTATTATATTGATTATTATATCGATTGAAATAGCGGTTATTTAATCAATAACAGTATCGATAACAATATCGATTATTTTATCGATAGCAATATCGATTATTATATCGATAAAAATATCGAGTTTTAAATCGATAACAATATCGATCTTCAGCCTCATCCTTTTCTTCATATTTATCTTTATTTTTGCATATTCCTCTTCACTTTTACCTTAAAGTGTTTAAATTTACTTTGATCTTCGTTTTTGCCTGTACCTCTAGGCATCTTTGTTTTTGTTTTTATTCTCAAACCGCTAAACCGCTGAGAACTATTTCCATGTGCATTATTCCCCTTGAATTTGGCAATTTACTCCCAACCAACCAACTGCCGCTAAAGAAGTTTCACTTCATAAATTCAAGAAATGTTCTTACCCTTTTATGTAGTTACCCTAATTCTTATGTATCTTTCATTGTCTTCATTTTCGTCTTTATCTTCACTTTTGCCTTCCTTTTTTTTACTTCATCGTTATCATTTATTTCTTCATCTTTATATTTATCTTTATTTCAAAGCTTAATTTCAAATGTGTAGTGAAACAACAGGCGAAACATGTCAAATTGAACATGTTGCAGCAACATGTATACACAATTCGAAAATGTTTAAACGACGGTTTTGGCCGTAATTTTCAACCAATTGTGAAACCATAAAAACTCTGCTGATCTACGAAATGCCTTTCCAACGGTGTTCTTGGTTTTGAAATCGGTTCGGTAGAATCGCCAAACGAACGGAGACAAAATTTATGTTAGCGTATTAATATATAGATTTACTTGAGCTGGACCGATTTGAAAATACCTCCAAAAATTGAGTTCTTTAAGAATAAAAATAGTTTCTGGAAGAATTTTTTGAAAAAAATCTCAGATGACAAGACAGTTTAAGGTTAAATAATCTGCATACAAATATTTAAAAAAATGTTCAACTGAATCGTAATAATGAGGTTTTTGATGTTGTTCTCTTTATCTTTTTTCAAAGATTTGTATAAGAAAAACTTGAATAACTGGACCAAAACTATTCCGATTTAGACTTACGAAGTATCATTGGAAGGTGCCACCTGACTTTTCATCTACGGAGCTTAGTAACTTCCATGACTATTCCCCATGACTAACGCACGGCGATGGCCGCCTTCGCATGAATGACTTTGTATAGTACAAAAAGCGATAGAGTGAAATCGTTCGTATTCGATCGTGCGTCCATGCTAACACACATGATTTTTTCATGTGATTGTTCATCTGATCACAGCGCACGGTAGTGCGCGCGAGTGACGAAAGCAGCCGCAGTAGCATGCTGAAATGACTCGCTTATATATACACGAGATTTGGAAGTTTTTATCCAGACGTCCAATCGACATGTTTGAAATATCGTTGGAAAGTGTGTCCAGTAAATGTATTCAAGCTTCATAAACGATTAACCGGATTCTTAAAAATTAGGCTAAAGTGTTGCGAAAAAAAACGTTTTTTTGCTTTTGCCGGTTAAAGGGGGCATGTGGGTACACCCAACATAATTAGTGTTATTTTATAGGCCAATACCTGTCAAACGATACCTTATATATTAAGATCCGGCTACTAGTTGGAAAGATATAGAGGTAAATGTGTTTTGGTTCGTGTCTCCACTGCGAGATGCTTTGGTATGTATGTGGCGTCTGTACGTACCTTCATTTCATTTCTTTCAAACTTCAGGAATTAAAGTACAAAAAAAAAACTAAGAAGGTTTTGTTGCAGGATGTTTTGATTCGTATGCCTTTGTGGGCGTGGCTGCTGCCTGAATTTCCAAAAAGGCAATTATTTAAGCTACCACTGAGGCTGCGCTACTCAGTCCATGTCATTGGTGTGGATATCAGTAGAAGGGTCTTCAAACAAGCTGTCTAACGCTATCTTTTGTGTTTATATATATATATTATATATATAAATATGTCATAACATTACCGCCTGAAAACTAAAACTCGGGCGACTGAAAATATACATTTCGGGCATTTTCTCAAAAACTGGTCAGTCGATTTCCTCAGGTTTCCCCAAATCTAGCCCAAAATCTTAGCTTTCATCTGGTATACAGCTTATATCTGGGAAAACTCTTGTTGTGGAGATATTACGATTCAAATTGAATAAATGTCGCTCCAAATAGCGAAAAATGGTTAAAAGTTATCATATTCGTCTAATTTGGTTACTTTAAGTTATAAACGTAAAATACCCAATTTTCCGCAAAAACCTGTCCATTCCCCGATGCCACCTAAACTGAAATTCCCTGCAAATCGGGGAAATTTCCCCAGAGTTGACTTCCCTGCACGCGGTACAAAATTAAATATTCCCTGCTATTCCTCGGTATTTACGGCGGAGGCTTTTGCCATTTACAAAGCATTACGCCATTCACAATAAAGGCAAGTTTGTCATCTGCTCGGACAGCAGCTCCTGTCTGACTGCAATTTGCAAGATACGCAATACCACTACACTTATCTCAAAAATTCGCGACCTATGCATTAAATACAGCAACAAAATTGCACTGCTCTGGGTACCAGGTCACGTTGGTATCACGGGAAATGAAAACGCAGACAAGGCAGCTCGGTTTTTCGAATCAGCACCCACTTTTCAAAACGAGCCGCATGACCAAAACGACCTTTTTAATATGATGAATCGCTACGTCCAGGAGATGAGACTCACAGAATGGAATAATTTTGACCACAGATACACGACTTTCAACTGTACACGTACCAAGGTTGTATACCCAAGTAACATATCTCGCAAGCTACCATCTTCACACGCCTAAGGATCGGTCACACACAAATCACACACCAGCACCTCCTCACCGGTAGTCCTAAATCTGCATGCCCTTTCTGCACGAATACGATATCATTGGACCACATCTTCAACGAATGCTCAGTTTTAGCGTATATTAGCCAAAAGCATAACATATTTCCAACTTATCAAGAATTATTAAAAACTCCTTCATGTGCAAATATTTTGAGTATTTATAACTTTCCAGCAGATTGTAACATACATAATAAAATATAACAAAATTATTTAGTTTATAATCATAGCTCTTCTATCAGAGTCGATGGCCTTAGCTGCTAGTACTCTTTTATTTAAGATAAGGTTTAATAGTTTGTATATTTCTCCTAATAATAATAATAATAATAAATTTTTTCCTATGTATATATATACAATATAACAAATTATACACTCAATGCTAACAAAATAATTAGTAAATTTATTTAAAAAGTGGAAATGTGGATCATCTGTGGATACATCGAAAGTTTTTATCAGAGAACGAATCTGAGATTATTGATAAAACTATAGACCGGCTTGGTGAACAACGTTGAAAAGCTGCAATCTAAACAAACGGCTAATTGATTCGCCAATCGACTCTCACACCTGCTGTGAGAGAGCACTCTTCAACAAACCGACATACGCGAGCAGTGGAACCACACTACCCGCTCAATACTGGTACGATGAGGAATGTCAAAAAGCTGCAGAGAAAAAAGGTGCCGCCTACAGGATCACGCTGCGATTGGGCGCACCGAGCTCTGTGTGTGGAACCGTTAAAAGGAACTGAAAAGGGAAGCTAGATGTATTTGCCGCAATAAGAAGAAAGAGGCCGAAATACGTGAGTGCGAAGAGCTTGAAATGCTGGCCGACAGAAAAAAACACCCGGAAGGTTTCAAGACTCCTGTAGGAGCAACCATGGCGACACAGTGACCGATGTCCAGAACGTACTTAACTTATGAACGGAACACTTTTCGACCCTTTTGAATGGCAGCAGCACTGAAAGAAGTGGATAACAGGAACCCGAGCCCCCAGTCGATGACGTTGGAGTCGATATTCCAGCGCCTGACTATGACGAGGTACGAATACCGTTTATGCTGATGAAAAGTAACAAAGCTGCTGGAGCTGACGGCCTGTCACCGAGCTATTCAAGTACGATGGCAAGGAGCTAATAAGGTGAATGCCTGACGACTGGAATTCAAGTTTACTCTGCCCAATCCACAAGAAAGGCCGCCAGGCGCGCCAGCTATTTTATCGAGCGTGTTGTGTGAAAGACTGAAGCCCTCCGTCAACGAACTTATTGCGCCTTTCCAGTGTGGGTTCAAATCTGCCAAATCTACCATAGATCTCGTTTTCGCAATACGCCAAAACTTGGAAAAGACCCGTGAGAATAGGATCGACACATGCCTTCTATTTGTCGATTTCAAAGCCGCTCTCGACCGAACGAAAAGAAGTTGTCTTTATTTCCTGATGTCTCAATTTCGTATCTACGCAAAACTAATACCACCAGCTCCCTCAGAATTGAGGAGGACCTCTCCGAGCCGTTTGATACCAGTCGAGGTTTCAGACAAGGCGACTCCCTTCCGTATGATTTCTTTAACCTGATGTTGGAAAAAAAATAAGAGTCGCCAAACTGAACCGCTAAGGCACAATACTTTACAAGAGCGTACAATTGCTGGCGTATGCCGATGACATCAACATTATTGTTGCAAGTAAGGGTTACGTCTTTTCTGCCTTCTCGAAATCAGATGGAGAAGTAAAGCGTGTGGGTGTGGTGGTGAACGAGGAACGAAGTATCTCCTGTCATCACACAAACAGGTAGCACATGCGCGCCTTGACACCCACGTCACTGTTGACAGTTATAATTTTGCGAAAGTGGAGAATTTCCTTTACTTGGAACCAGAATTAGCGAAATTCAACCCAGAATCACTCTTACCAACAAGTGCTACTTCGGACTGAGTGGGCAATTTTTTTTTTCGAGGGCAGGGGGTTGAAAATGCCTATTGCATCATCAAAGCTGCCGCCGCAGCAGTGGTATGTCCGGAGACTAAAAAACTCTCCCCGAGTTGGAACCGTCGCCCACCCCGGGACTGCGTCAGCATTGCTTCAGGGTGCCGTTCCATATTTCTCATTTATTAGATGTCCCTCGTTGCACCTGCTTCCAGGTCCCGCTTTTTCCTTCTCAGCACTTGGTCTATGAATTCGGCTACACACTGCCAGTTTGTTCGACACATGATCATCTTGAGAACAATGTTTGCAACACTTATTCTTCCTATTGCTCTTCTACTTGCCTCCTTCGTGTATTCCATCTGACACAATGGAGAATGGTTTGCTCGGCATCGTCCGCAGTAAATGCATGTTGGGAAGTCTGCTTTACCCATCCTGCATAGGTACTTGCGGTAGTAATCGTGTCCGCTTAGGAAATGCGTGATGTAGTAGTTTACTTCGCCTTGTGCTCTATTCAGCCAGGTTTCTAGAACAGGTATAAGCTTTGTGGTCCATCTTCCATGCTGAGCTTAATTCCATCTTTCTTGCCACTTGTGGATTGTCTGCTGTCTTGCTGCAATTGTGTCAGGCTCTGTGAGACTCCTCAGCTTCTTTAGCTTCCACATCTTCTGGTTTTCTTCTGCATGAAGGTCAATCGGTATTATACTACTTATCACGTAGACTACATCATAGGAGACCATTCGGTAAGCGCACGAGACTCGCAGTGCTGCAGTGCGTTGCACCGATAAGAGAATTTTCCGCCGTTCGTGTACCTATAGGGATTATGCCCATAGTTCGCTGCCGTATAGGAGGACTGAGGTTATTGTGTTCATCAGCAGTTTTTACATGGGACCGCCAATATTGGCCATAAGCCGCATGTTGAAATTGGTGGCACAAAGTTAATTTCGGGTCAAGCCGTGTGCCTAGGTAGTCTTCGTGGTGTTTGACAAGACCGACATCTCAAGTTCCACTGGTATGAGCTTCTTTGTGAGCAGAATGAGTTCCGTCTTTTCGGTGGCTAGTTTAAGCCCTCGATAATCTAACCATGCTTTTGTCCTCATCATTACTTGGTTAATCCCGCTGCAACATCATCTGCGTAGGCTACGAAGTGTGTGTTGTCTGGCATCTATATTCGCAGGATATCGTCGTAACTTATATTCCAGAGGTCTGGCCCGAGAATTGATCCCTGCGCTGCTATCGACGTTAACCTTTTAGACCGGCGGCCGTTTGGCGTCTCGTATATTAGTTCTCTGTCTTTGAGATAGGTCCGGATCATCTTGCACAGATACAAAGGAACTTCAAATCTTGACTCGAGAGCGTATAAGATGTCAACCCCTCTGACGCCCTTAAAAGCGTTTCGGATGTCTAAGGTTGCAAGGAGAGCTACACGGCGTGAGTGGTTTCCGCTCTGTGCTGCTTCTACTGTTTCCATGACGTCTTCTATTGCCCCCAGGGTGCATCTTCCGGGCTTGAATCCGTGTTGTCTTCCGGATATCCCCGGCTGCGTTTATTGCTTCCAGTAGTCGTGGTTTGAGGACCCTTTCAAGTAGTTTCCCTGCCGTGTCGAGCATACATATAGGGCTATACGTGGATGGTGATTCGGGATCTCCTTTCCTTTTGCTTACGAGTACGAGGTGTTGCTTTTTCCAGACCTCTGGGAAAACTCCTTCCAGCAGACAGGCATTATACATATCGAGCAAGATCTGTGGTCTATCGTTGACGATGATCTTCATGACTTCCGCTGGGATAGCCTGGAGCTTTGTTGTTTTCTAACGAATTTGCGTAGTGTGAAAGTTCTTCTAGGCTGAACGGCCGTGGGGCTTCCGGTAGGGTTATTTCCGGATCATCTCTTTCTGCATGGGTGGGGAATAGCGTGCTAACTATATTTTCATTTACATGGCTTTCAAGGTCTGACGTTGTAGTTTTCGCGCCTAGCTTTTTCATGACTACTCTGTAACTAAGTCCCCAAGGATCATTATTTATATCGGCTCGCAGCTCTTCCTACTTCTGGTCTTTACTAGTTTCAATGGCTTCCTTTAATTTCCTTTTTGCTAGCCTGTATGCTTCACCTTCGAGCGTGGCGATTCCAGTGCGCCGTGCTCTAGTGACTACTCTCCTCTGTCGTAGGCAAGTGTGTCTCTGAGTAGGCACTGAGAAGTAAAGTCCACTAGCCGTACAAAAATCTTACTCTATAAGTAACTCATCATCCATGTGCTGGTTTATGGTGCGGACGCATGGACAATGAAAATATCTGATGAGGCGGCTCTTGGAGTTTTCGAAAGAAAAAATTCTGCGAAAGATTTATGGGCCCTTAACGCATTGGCGACGGAAAGTACCGCAGACGATGGAACGTAAGCTGTATAAGCTTTACAATGACATGGACATAGTGCAGCGAATCAAAATACAACGGCTACGCTGGCTGGCTTGGTCTTGTCGTACGAATGGACAGAAATGCTCCAGCTCTAAAAGTATTCAACGCGAGTCGCGATGGGTGCCCTACTGCTATGGAAGGACCAAGTGGAGAGGAACTTGCCTTCACTTGGCATTTCCAGTAGGCGTTAGTTTGCACAGAAGAGAAAGGACTATCGTACACTGAAAATAAAATTTCGTAAAAATGCTACGAAAAACCTTCGTAGTCTTGGTTTTTGTACAACGTACGAAACTTTCGTTCATAATGCGAACACATTTTTCACAACGAAACAAGATTTTACGAACCATTCCTAAATATAACAAAACTTTCGTTTATTTTACAAAACACATGCGTAAATTACCAAACAAATCGCTGTACCAATAATTTGCTATATTGTACGAAGGCATTCGTAATATTTACGTGTGGTTCTAAAATGTACGAAATCTACAATTCTGTATTCGTTTTATTTATGAAATACTTTCGTACATAGCACTAATGCAGAAACATGTTTTTTTTTTAATTCGTACAATATACGAATATTTTCGTGGAATATACTAAATTGCCGGCAGTTTAATATTTCATCATATTTTTATGTACCGCGTGTCATTGAGAAATTACCTGTTGGCTGCTGTGAGACGTATAATATAAATTTAAACGTTTTATAAAGGAATTTTCTGGATAAAAGATACAATAAAAATTAATTATTAATTTGTGATTAGATTTTTACAATCATTCGTAGAGCTGTCGATTAATCGTAAACGTTGGCCAGTGGTAGCTCGCACTGCTAACCACTACACCACAGTGGCCTCAAATCGGAATACAAAAAAAAATAATGAATATTTATTTAATTTTAAACTGTATGAATTGAACACCAGTGTAAAAGAGAATCAACAGTGTTTTTATTTGGTAACACAAATTCACCATAAAACTATGGGCGGATGAATAGCGCATTTAGCTGCCTATACCCGTATTTTTCAATTAAAATTTAGCTGTCCTATACAAGTTTTGGGATATTTGAAACAAGTTTGAGGTATTTAATTTTTTATTTACAGATGGAAAGTATACGAATACTCACAGACTATAAAAACCATAGCTCAAATTAGGCATGCAAGTCAAAAAAATACATCGATGTTTTTTACCATTTGATGCATCGAAATATAGCATCGATGCATATCGATGCATCGTATAATAACATCGATATTTTCGATGCATCGAATGAAAATATCAACAGTTTCTTTCAAATAAAAATATGCAACAAGGAAATGAAACAATCGGAGCATCGATAAATGTTTAAGTATTAACTCACAGTGAAATGTATTTATTGATTTAAATAGTTACAAATCCCAGTTTTTTTTGTTCTATTGAGAGGCTTTCGAAAAGAGTTTTCGGAAGGTACTGAAGTGACGACAATAAGTATAGTAAAATAATATAAGGTGTGCCAGCTCGAAATGATATTCTATTTCGGTACACTTATTTGGTAATTTATTATCATAATTTTTTCTTTCATTTGACACCCTTTTGAGTGAGAAATTATTGATTTAAGAAAAAAAAAATAAAATGTCAAGAAATTCTTGCCGCTTGTGCAAAAGCACACATAACGTTGCAGTACTGATGTTTTTAGTTCCTCAGGATGAGGACCTAAGCCGAAATCGGGTAGAGGTATGCAACAAGGCCAACATTGAATGCCAGAATTGAGAACAGCGAAAATGATAAACTCAATTTCTGCTTTGAAATTACGTACATCACCTTATATTATTTCACCATGTTTATAAGCTATAGGTCCGTCCCTTATCTTTTCGGACTAAAATCTGAAAAGTGTCAAAATGCAAGAGCGTAAGCAAAATGCGCTCACTAAAAGAGAATACCAGGAAAAAGTAAAGGAACGCAAAAAAACCAAATTGTTTGTTCAAAGAATTGCAACAACAAAACTAACGTCAAATAAGAATAGAAATATATGTACAAAACACATTCCACAAGCACAAGCTCAATAAACACTTAATATATCAACTATTTTTTGCCTCCTTCCACTTTCAATTCACTTTTTTTACTTTTTAGATTATTCTCACTTTTTGTGTATTTTTTAATTTCCGTTAATTTAAATTCAGTTGAGTTTGACACTTTTCAAGATTTTGCCAGCAAAAATTCTTCTGACTAAATCTGACTACTTCGGACTGAAGAGAGTCACTCTCACTGAGTATTGCTCTCTCATTTTTGCTGTCATTTTCGAGTTAAGGAACGCTTTTTGGACTAAATCTGACTACTTCGGACTTTCTCTGATTAATTCTGGGAGATAAGGAACGCAACTTATGTGAAATAATTTTGGAAATTGCTGTTTAAAATCTGCTCAAATTTCCAAAGGGTTTTAGAGTGTCAATATCATATCAATTAATATCAGTTTGTAGATGGTTGTTTGGCACTAAACGTTTCTACTAATAAATTAGCAATTTATTAGTGAAAATAACTCATACCTTTTGCATAATATTAGTAGAATGTATATTTTAATAGTGCATAAATAGTGAACTTTCCACTATTAGAATAGGTACTAGAGCAAAGATTTTGGAAGCATACTAATTAATTTTATTTTGTACAGTGTACTTTGCACACAAAAGTCGATGCATCGAAAAAAATAAATCGATGTATCGATATATATCGGAATGTCCAAAACATCGGTTTTATTCGATGCATCGAATATCAAACATCGATGTTTCCGATGCATCGATATTTTTTCTGCATCCCTAATTCAAATGATAACACAACACTTTCATTATATTTTTATCATTAATTTTAAGCGTTTTTGCAAAATATTTTGTAAAACAACCAGTAATTTTTAGCAAAAAAAACCGACCTCAACTCTCATATAAAAAAAAAATATATATATTTATATCTCATGATCCACTGATCGGATCTTAACCAGATTAGTATGGGACCACCTCTGAGACACTACCTTTCCGATGCAAAAAGAATTATCGAAATCGGTTGACGTGGTCCAAAGTTATGCGGTAACATACATAAAAAAAAAATATTCCGACGAACTGATAATCTCCTCCTTTTTTGGAATTCAGTTAAAAATGCTTACATTTTACTATAAAAATAGAATAAAAAGTGTTGTGTTATAACTCGTACTATGGTTTTTACAGTGTGGCGAATGAAAGCAAGAACCGCAGATTTTACGAACATAATTTCGTTAAATATACGAATTATTCTTGTCTATTTTACAAAAATTTCGTAAAAACACAAAGAAATAAAACGAAATTCTTTAGTAAATATTACGAACGCATCCGTAAAATATACTGACGATCTGATGCCTCATATTTTCGTAGTATGTACGAAAACGGTTTTGTACAATTAACGAAAACTTTCGTGGCTCAAAATGACGAAAAATTTCGTAAGATGTACGCAAGTTTTCGTTATATTTATTTTCAGTGTACTATTTTGGGATCGGCCAAAATCGCGTAGGCGGCAGTGGGGATAATTGCATTTTCCAATTTCGTATGAAAATTTAATATAAATTGTACTTTTCTCACTCAATTGTACCAATTGATTTGTTGTACAAAACTACACGTCACACGGAGCAGACGAGTAGTCAATTTGCCCTGAAGACGGTTACCGCGGTGTAATCGAAATATATAGGAAAAAATTAAAATCCTGTGTTTTAATTTAAAAAATTTCTAAAACTATTTGACCTCGAGCCGGCACAAACTTTGATTCCTATTATTTTTTTAATATGTAGTTATTGTGCACAACTTGGTTTTAATTACTGTTCCTAATAAAGTACAAATAGTTGCTAAAAATTTTGAAACAATCTTACCTTTATTTTTAACCGACTTTCAAAAAAGGAGGAGGTTATCAGTTCGTCGGAATATTTTAGTTTTTTTATTTTTGTTATTTTTATTTATTTTTATTTTATTTTTTTATGTATGTTACCGCATAACTTTGGACCACGGCAACCGATTTCGATAATTCGATATATATATATATATATATATATTTATATATATATACTAGCAGACCGGGCGAACTTCGTCGCGCCTAAAATTAATTTTTTGTATTGAAACATTTTGGTCCAACATTTTCACCACCAGTTCACGTTCATGATATTCAGTGACGAATTTATCTTCTAATATTACGAATTGGTGGTTGTCAGAAGGCATATTTGCATTGCCGTCTTAAATAACCTAGCAAAAGTTTATATGCATACAAAGATACGTAATAGTTTCAGTGCGTTTGAAAGGCGCCACGCCCCCTTTTCAAACTGTCCCAATTTTCTCTAAGAGTATGGTATTGATTTCATATACCTCTCAGTACTCTACCATGAACACTTCCAGAGATATGTAGTGTGAAAAATTTGATTTGTATGGGATGTGCCACGCCCCCCTTCTCCGATAACCACAATTTTTCTCCACGAAAATGCGATTGATTTCATATATCTCCATCTCTTCCATGAACATTTTCCAGCATATGCAGTATGAAACATTCAGTTTGTATGGGAGGTGCCACACCCTTTTTTCCAATAGCCCCAATTTTTCTTCACGACAATGTGACTGATTTCATATATCTCCATGCTATGTTCGAGTACTCTACCATGAACACTTCCAGAGATATGCAGTGTGAAAAAACCGATTTGTATGGGATGTGCCACGCCCCCAGCACCTAGGGGTATGAAATATACTCTACATCCGATTCTCATACCTACCATATATACACAAAAAATTTCATGAATATAGGTCGAGCCGTTTAGGAGGAGTTCGACCACAAACACCGTGACACGAGATTTTTATATATTAGAAGATATATATTTTTTTTATATATATATATTTTTATATGAGATGTGAAGTCGGTTTTTTTTTGCTAAAAATTACTTGTATTTACATAAAGTTTATACACTTTTTTTATCGGATGATATTATGATTTTAAATGCAATTATGTAAGCACATAAATGTTTATAAACATAAAGATTTAAAATGAATGGATATTTTCAATTTACAAAGTGCCAGTTAGTTCCAAAAAATTACTAATCTAGCAATAATTACTCGTAGTTTCAACTGTGCCTGATTGTTTTATTACTGTTATGTTGTCACTAGAATTAAGATAATCTCTATTTCTTATTAAAGAGGAAATTGCTTATACTTGAAGTCCATTTCGACATTTTATTTTTATTCAGTTTTCTATGGAGAGGATCCTTTCAATCGATAACACTCCTTGAAAGATGTATAAGTTTGAAAACATTAAAAAAATTTTGGTGATTCTTGTTTTTTCCCAAAATTCAAAAATATTGAGGTTGAAAAAATTTTTTAAATCAAGGTGTTCAGCCAAAGCCCCAAATTCTGTGTTGCTGTCTTCCATTCTAGCAATATCACAATTCTGCAACATTTAGTGGAACAATGCTTTGCATATTGTCTCATAATGCAGAAGATGGGTCCAGTTTTAAATCCCATATTAAAACTTCGTGATTAAAATGAATTTTTTTCTTCATAGTACGACAAAAGTTTGCACAAAATTGTATTACGTTTTTCCTAAAATTTAGAATATCTTCCTCTTTTAGATTTTCTTTGTTTTGACAAATGAACAATTATGCTTCAGCTCCACAATACACGTCCCGTATATACAATTTATGCGATTCTAAATATATCCTCTAAGAAATTAATCAAAACAGTGCTACATAAATTAATGAATCAAGTGCTGCCAAATTTTGGCAGATGAAATTGTACTAAAAAGTGCTGGTAGTAGGAAAGGAGAAAGCTCTTGAAATTGTAACAAAAAAGTACAATTTTATCGAAATTATCAACCCTGGTAAGAAGAAAAAGAAAAACAGTTGATTTGTTTATTTTAAACTCATCACAAATCACTTTAACTGAAACACCACTTTTTAGTTTTTCCAGAATACTACAAAGTCAATGAAAGGCAACAAATTCAAATTTTGTGTGTGTGGCATGCATAAACAAAGAATGTTGTAGGTAGTGAGGTTAAATTGTTTTGAAGTTGCACTTATACAAGTTACATGTTTTGCTTTAGAGACTTGCATTAATCAAGGAATTGCATGTATTCAGGGTTGTGGTTACCGGTACACACTGTAAATATTTTTCATCGGATAAACAGAAATTACGTTACGAACAATTATAAGTCGCAACCTATGAAAAAACGCGTTTTTAGACCTTAAGTCCAGATTTGAAGGGGTATTCAAAATTCTAAGTATGCATATTTTTGTGCTTCACTAGATCTACAACCTTAGCAGTCATACAGTGTTATAATCCGGACGAAATCCTTGACGGTGGTACCGGGAGGGGAACGGTACATGACGGTAGGAGGCTTAGTTTGGGTTAAAGTTTCACACTGACGGGCTTAGGCTTTCGATGCTTCCTCCTCGTAAAAAACCATCCGCAGTAAAAAGTTAACTATTTAAATCGACGAATAGTTTTATATCAACTTTTGTGAGCTTCTGTTTATGTGTTTTTGTACAAGATACCTCTCCTAGTTACAATAATTTTAAGCTAAACAATTATTTAGAAAGTAATAGTTATTGGTTTTGATTTTGTTTTTTTTTTTGTATAATAAAAATTTTAAAATAAACGATGTTAGTCGAATTGCCACTGCGTTGCAAAGAAACGAAGCTATTAGCGAATTTCTAAGTCTAGGTTCAGTCACGGCAACTCGGTGGAAAGGGCGACGAGGAAAGGAGAAGGGCGCCGAGTTTCTCATGATCGGGCAACACGCTTTGTGCTCGCATTCGTCTGAGTACTTTAAGTTGGCGGCTCGCAGCCGACAACAACAATTGTGTAGAAAAAAGTTTCTGTGTGTGAATGCGACGGGCAACAGAAAAAGAGAAATCGCCGATAATAAGCAACTTGAGCTGCCGTGTCTAAACGCAGACTAATGTAGCTTTTAAAAAACGGTGGTACTAGAATATTTACAAAACATTGAAGAAAGGTTTTTTATGCATTTTCTTTTGTGTAACATAAGATCATCAATAAAATAATAGCCTTGCTTGAGTTTATTTTTCATTGTGAGCCCCTTTTGCGAAACGTAAGATCCTCCACATAGCGGGATCAACATCCTGCATTGGCAATAACAATAAAGCAAAGCAGAAATCTTCATACACTCACATGTACATTCGTTCTCCACGCGGTAATAAGTGTAATAAAATAAGAAAAAAGAAGAATGAAGAAATCGGACAATGGACATAGCGGTTGTTTCTTATTCAAAACAAACACTCGGATGAAAAATCCAGATGAGAAAGGACCTTGATCTAAAATTACAAACGCGGTCTTTTATCAAATTCACAGTTCACATTCATAAGAACATACATTAATTTGTATATACACATGTATGCATTCGCACATGTGCATTAAAACATACATAGATGTTGCCTTTTTTTGTATGTACATTTGTATGCAGGTTTTCGATTCATTGTCCTTCCAACCAACAGGTAGAAATTTTCGATATGAATACAAGATCACATTTTTGAATCTTTATAATAAATTGCGTATTAAATCGAATATTGTATCCCCTGCCAGCATTGGAAGAGAATTTTATCGCCACGTCGCACAGTGGGACGTCCCCATATAAGCCGCGGCCAAAACTAGTAAACGCGCCTTGATTTAGTTTAAACGTGGTGTATGTTTTACTCTCACTTGGGAAAGAAGAGATTTGAAGTATATTGTGGATAGGCTCACTGCCACGCCCACTGCACTTGTGGGCGGAAATATTAAAAGTGAACCGATTTTGATGAAATTCGGTTTGGTCACAGGCTTGGCGTTTAAAATAATAAATCTGAAAGATGATCAAGATTGGCCGACTGGTTCGCCCACCGCTCACACAAATTTCAGTTTCTGCTACTAAGGACGGACCAATTTTGATGAAATTTTAATCAACGCTCCCCCATTTTACTTATTAATGCATACATTTGAAATATGATGCACATTCTCCAACATCCATATAAGAGTTTTGTCAAATCCAAACCTATTCTTTAAATAATATTTTAAAGAAATAAATGATCTTTATTTTTTATTTTGAACAAGTTGTAGTGTCATTGCATTTTGGTGATCAATTGTCGGGCTAACACAATATTTATACTTTTATTTTGTCTGAATAACTTTAACAACAAATATGAAACCATTGAAATAACGAACATTTGTCAATTAAGTTACTACTGTAAGAACACAAATCAAACCTTTCAAGATACTGAAAATGCGATTTAGGAATCATATGTACATATATGTATATAAATTTACTAATAAGTTCTAAATTAATTCATCGTCGCTCACTTCACTACCACTGTTTGCTTCACCTTTGTCGTCTTGTACAACGTATTCCTTTATGTTCTCAAAGGAATTGAATTTAACACTTTTCCGTTTCCTGACCAAAAGCGGATCAGATGATAATAACATGTTAGACATTTGTTGCAATTCTTGATACTTTTCTGGCATTATTGAGGCGCATTTTCCTTATTTCCTTATGCTGGGTTTCTATAGCTTCCTCCGATAAAAGCCCAATAGGTATTTCGAAGCTTTTTGATACCTGGCTCCCATGTACAAGAATTTTGTGAACCGTACTGGGCATGTAATACCACGAATACAAATTTAAATACAAATGAAATGTTTTATCCAAAAGAGCTTCAAATTCAGTAAAATTTATATGCTTTGCGCAGGATATAATACGTAATATTTTATCAAAATTTTTAATAAATCCAACATAACACCAACTCCTGAAGTGGTACCTCAGCTGACGTTTCGGATACTGTGATCGGGTTTGGGAGCATTTCGTCTTTGCCTATTTTAAGAGCATAATAACTGGGAAAACAGTCTTTGTGAATTCTGTTTACCACTGATCGCAAAGTATTATACTTTTCCTTTGATAGGTTTAAATCGAAAAAAAGCCCTAAAGCGTCGTTTATAGAAAGACAGTCTACGTCTCCTTGGTGTATTGATTTTTCGATCTTTTTTTGCAGCTTTAGTAAGTTCTTCCGGCGATTTTGATGAAACAAGATCTTGAACCCTTCTTCTTTTTGTTCTATTTGAAGCCATTTCATATGGCACATACGGCCTTCCCACGTGTGCAGAAGTTATCTAAAAAAGAACACGATGCAGGACTCAGTCAAGCCATTAAATAATTTACATATAATAAAATCAAAATGCAGATGCGTCACAAAGAATTCATTCTGTACCTCAATGGGTACTTGATTTTGCACAACAAACTCTGTCTGAAGCCAATCTGAATACTTCTTCTCAAAAATTTATCTATTCCGAGAACTTGCTGTCAACTTTTGCTTGAATGCTGCAACCAGTCGTCGAATTTTATCTTTTTTTACCTTCGTAGAGTCTCCAAATTTTGTTTTTAGAAAATTGTTTACTGCACATTCTTGATTGGTTCGATTGGAATTTTTTTTCTTTCACCCAAACTTTAAAAGTATCACCAAATTTAACGAGAGGTGCCACTACAAAAAATGCAATATAAGACAAGCTCGCAGGTTTTCGCAGCTGAAATTTTTTTAGACTTCACACACATACTTGCGTCCAAATTCCTGTATTACTATTTTAGCTCGCTTCTCAGGTCCTTTTTAAATCCTGATCTCTAAAGATTCCGTTTTGAAATGTTTATAATTTGTAAATTAAGCCGAATTTTAATTCAAAATATCTCGGTTGTGCAACAGGCAACACAAAAATCAAAGTATACTACCACAACATAGAAACACTTGTAAAGTATCCACAAATACCATTTGACTAAATGGTTGTCAAGTTCCTAAAAAAGCCTACTTAAAATACATCACTCAAAATCAAAATCTTGTATTTAAAATTTATTCATTTACATTGCATCCACTTTGAAGCCACCTTGAGGCTACAAAAATGCATTTTTTCCAAAAATTCCTTTTGATCTGACTTAGTAGGATATTAGGTAATAAATATACATACTAATTTTTTTTTAATTAGCTAGTTTGGTTTTTTGACTTTTGGCCGCTGTCGTCCCATAGTGCGTCGCACAGTACTTCGTCCCATAGGCAAAATTAAAATTAATTAAAGTGCCTAGAATATTTAACTAATATACATTTTTGTAGAGCTAACATAGTACCTTTAATAGATTTGTAAGTTTAATTTATCATCTCTTGTTGCTAACAGCACAGGGCGCTAAAGTTAGAAAATTTCTGAGGTACAACTGTTGAACGGAAAAGCGACTTTTACTGTGTTACAAAAAAAATTCAAAAATTAAGTATTTAGTGTATTTCTTTGAAACTTATTAGTCTTGTTTACTACTATACGTATAAAAACAGAAATAATTTTTGGTAAATGGTTTTTATGGAAAAGTTGTTTGTGCTATCGAAAACTTTTGAGATGTTTTTATGAGGCATTTCATGTCACCGCGGCCACCACTGTGCGCGACCTCTAAGGATTTGGATGAAAGTTGAAGAGATTGAAGGTCTAGGTGACATGAATATACGCGCGGCATATTTTGCCGATATGACGTAGGGTTGCCTATTTACATGGTGCTGTATCATGGAAAACTTTTAATGAAACTTAATGAAAAAAAATTTATTTCTTTCGTCTTATTATGGGCTTTAATTATACATTTTTTACATTAATGTGCAACCTATAAAAAACAAAAAAAAAACGTTAAGCAAACATTTTTCTTTTTAATATTTTTTTTGATTATAAAATTTTTAAAAATTTGTATTTTTACATAAAAACATTGTCTATAATGTCAACTTAAAGTACCCAAATTCGTGTAATGGGCTACTTACGCGTATGGACTCTAGATCGTCTAACGCTCGAGCAATATGATAGACATTGAAATTTTATGAAATTGTAGAGGAAAGGGGTGTAAAAAATAAAAACAATATGAATAAATCATATTAACTTGACCAAAGGGTCTGAGATGACGAAAATCCCTTCAACTTTGTTGCAAGTTCACAAGGGAAATCTGCTTGCGACGGGATTCGAGAAAATTTTAAGAGACTAGCAGCTAGAACAAGTCTTCAACTCCTGACGATACAACAAATTCGTACACCCGAAGCTCTCTACCAATGGGGTAAGAATAATTTAGAGAAAAAGAAGGTGCTGTATACCAAGGCCGTATTTAGGGGGGTGGGATGTAGGTGTTCTGACAGACAAATGTAGAAATGTAGGATTTTAATGCATTAAAAACTTGGAAAAATGCAAAATGTGCTTTGAAAAAAAGACAAAAAGGCATATGTATATTTTTTAATTTTAATTTTGCTATGTACTGCCTTTATGTACAATGTGCATGTGATCAAGAAATTATAGCCGAACCACTTTTTGCCAAGTTTTAACGTATTATTTTCGTTGTTATTTCATTTTGTTAATTTTTTTTTATAAAAATATAGTTCATTCTTAAAAAAAAAATGGCGTGAATTCAAGTTTCCAAATTTGTGCAATATTAAAAAAAAAATCAACAAACTTTCGTACAAATTTCGAGCTTTTTCAAAAATTCTACAAAATAAATCGTAGTTTTTAGCTATTTGAAACTTGTACTTTATTCTATTTACTAGAAATCAATGGGCTACAAAACAGCATACTCAGAATCTAACTCGAAGTTTTTACGTAAATTTGTTGAATTATTTTTTTTTTTATTACATACATTTTTAAGGTTGGTAAGATTGGTAAATTTTTATATTGGTACAAAACAAAAAAAGGGAAATTTTTTTTTTTGTAGTCGAAATAGTTTCTTAAAGGATTTTTTGGAAAAAATCTCCTCAGATGACAAAACAGTTTAAGCTTAAAAAATCTACACTGCCGGAACAAAGTATTGGCACAGCAAATATATGCAACAATTTTCATTCCAATATTTTTCCGCTAAGATCGTTCTACAACAAAAAAACATAACAATATAATTCCTAAACTTTTTGCAA
Organism: Rhagoletis pomonella; assembly: GCF_013731165.1. Classification (NCBI taxonomy): domain Eukaryota; kingdom Metazoa; phylum Arthropoda; class Insecta; order Diptera; family Tephritidae; genus Rhagoletis; species Rhagoletis pomonella. The sequence continues at coordinate 43,143 of NW_023459135.1, read as the reverse complement.
AACTCGCGAAAATTTAGCAAATTTACATGAAAATTTTCAACTTTTTAATCCGATTTTTTAGAATCTTTTTGAGTATGCAATTTTATTATAATAATGTGCAAGCTTTAAGTAGCTAGGAATTACCGTTGATTTTTGGTAATTTTTTTTTCACGCAGTCTCTTCCATACGAAAATACTTTATATGAAAACGCGATTTTTGACTAACTCCGAACTTAAATTTTTTTACTAGAATTTAATGGGCTGCAAAACTGCATACTCATCTGATTAAAAAGTTGAAAATTTTGATGAAAATTTGCTGAATTTTCGCGAGTTTTGCACAAAGTTTAGGAACTATATTTTTATGTTTTTTTGTTGTTGAATGAACCATATTTTTATACAAAATTGGCGGAAAAATATTAGAATAAAAATTGTTGCATATATTGTGAAAAATTGCTGTGCCAATACTTTGTTCCGGCAGTGTACATAAAAATAATAAAATATTTTGTCAACGGAATCATAATAATGAGATTTTTGATGCTGGTTTTTAAATTTTTCAAAGATTTGTTTAAGAAAAACTTGAAAACCTGCTCCTGTATCACAGGTATCATTTTGTCACCCTTTTTGTTTCTTTGCAAAAAAAACTCATTCACGTCCCAATTTTTTTTTTATTCAATACCAAAACATCTTAATTCAACACGGAATGACACTCGTTTATCTTACCTCCCTTTTTCATATTTTGAATGAGCTTATTCGCAAAGAAATTAAAAGGGTGAGAAAATACCTTACCAATGATGCCTCATAAGTCTAAATGGTAAGGTTTTGGCTGAGTTATTTAAGTTTTTCTTAAACCAGTCTTTGAAAAAAGTGCAAAAACAGCATCAAAAATCTCATTATTATGATTCCGTATAATTTTTTTTTATATTTTTATGAAAACTTTTTAAGCTTAAACTACTCAGTCACCTGAGGTAATTTTTTCAAAAAATATTTTAAAAAAACTGTTTATTAATAAAAGAACTCAATTTTTGGAGGTATTTTCAGATCGTAAATCTTAATATTTTTGCGAGATATTTTGGTGGAAGTCTTAAAATATAATATGTACATAGATTTTATAACTCCAGTGGAAAAACAGTACCGCTTTTTTTTTGTAATGGGCAGTGATGCAGTCTACTGTACATAAGTTGGCTATGATTACTCGGCCGTCTATCATAGTAGCACAATGCCGCTAAGTACATTTTGAAATTTTGAGGCAATAGCCTCATGCGATTACCGAATCACTCAGTTTTGAAGTTATTTTACAAAAATTTTGTACATAACAGTTTTTTAATATTACCTTAATTATTCCTTGAAATTATCGAAATAGGTTCACATTAACATATGGCTCAAATACAACTGATTACTCAGATATGTGTTTTTGCGCTATAACTCTAAATTCATATCTGAATAATAAATTGTATGCGTGCTATATGTTAAATTGATCCTATACTAAATTTTAACCTGTTTAATTGGAGGAGTTATAACGCAAAACAACGTTTCTAATCAATCAGTTGTATGGCAGCTAGATGTTTTAGTGAACCGATTTCGAAGATTTTATGGAATAGTTAAGGTAATATTAAAAAACGGTTATGTGCAAAATTTTAGTAAAATATCTTCAAAACTCAGGGACTTTTTTAAAAAATAGTTAAAATTTAAGCAAAGTTTCAAGTACCGCTATCTTGTAAAGTGGAGCCAATAGGGTACAACTGAGGACGCCATTAAATTTAGAAGGCTCCAATTAAGTAGGAGCAACTATTAGAACATTTGTCGAAAAAAGTTGCTTTGATACCACTCTCGAAATACACTTTTTTTTACACACTTCTAGAGACAAATTTTTTGAAGAATTTTACAGGTATATGTAATTTTAAAAGGACTAGCAATTATAGAAAGATTTAGATCGTTTCGACGTATTTTCCAAATGTGCCTTCAATTAAGGTGTTTTTGGAATAAAAATTACGCTCAAGATCGCAGAATATTTTATCTTTAAAAGTTAGTTTATTCTGAAAGCACACCTCTTGCTAAGGTATCAAATTATTCGTGATTGTTTGTAGAATACAAGACATACTTAAAAAGTTCTTAAAATTAAATACTTCAAAATACGCGATAAACCGAAAATTTTGAAAATTGTGAAATATGGAATTACAAACTTTGAGTTACTTGTCATTTCGTTATTTTTTAATGCACACTTTTCTTACCTACTACATATGAATTGTACACATAAGTACTAAATGCCCATTTAATTTAAAATCAGGATATGGTGTGCTTTAACAGTTATGACATAATTAATTGTGAACCTCTTAAAAATTACATAAAAAATTCATTTTTCATTATTTTTTTAATTTAAACACCTATAATTCAAAATTTATGCAGAAAATTGATCCAATTTTTTTTTGAGGCTTCAAGTATACGTGAATGAATTATATTCAGAAGCAACCAGCTTGATTTAGTTTACAACAGTGAAAATAAAGCTAAATAACACAAAGGTTACCTGTTTCTTAGATTTGCCCATATAACACATTAATGGTAGCAGGTATAGAGTTCCAAATTCGAATAGCATTGATGAATAACAAGTCTTGTGGAGTTCATTAGTTTAAGGAGAGGCACAATTAGATCATAAGAACGCTCAGATTTAGGAAAAATCAGTTTTTCATAAAGGTAATGTGGTTCTTTCGAACTCAACCGTTTTAAAGGAAAAATACAGTTTCTGAATTTTAAATAATCATAAATTTCACATCCTAGTAAACTAGACCTCAAGGCGGATATATGGTCAGTAAGGTATCAATTTTATGAGAAGACCTGGGGGTTAAGACATACGTAATTCGATTCGAAAGTTAAAGCTACTCGAAAATTGTATTCGATACGAATATGAATTCCTGCTATCTAATACTTTCGGATAGAGTAGAATGTGTTTCCATTCATTTGGCTCTACTTTCGAATATTTTTAGTTTTCAAGAAATATAAAATTTAAAAAATTAAATTTTTTTATTTCAATATGTAAGTATTTTTTTAAGAAACAATATATACATACATACTTGTTTTGGAGACATTTAGAGGCACTGAAGTGAAATCGAGGAATTAACGAATTAATATCGCCCATTTGCTGCAAGAGTGTCATAATCCAAGCAGAATTTTTTTAGTTAAGTAGGATGCAACACCTCTTTTTCTATGTTGTGTAAAAATTGCATTGCTGTATCTATTAACAGCTCACTAGAATAAAATGTGTATTTTTAATTTTACTATGGGAGCGTATGCAAACAGTAAACTATAAAGCCGTTTTTCTCGAGTTTTTGATTTTTGGATTATGAATCTCTTGCAGTTAAGTGATATGTATGAGAATATGTGAATATTTATTTTGTCTATTTCCATCAGATCGACATCAAAAAGCGCCACGACGAATAAGACGTGAAGTTAACATTTTTTTATCTAGGCACTAGTGGCACTGCTTTGTGTCTTTAGTATATATTTTGCAAATCTATTCAAAAGTGTTAAATTGCATTCATTATTTTAACTTTTTTATGTTTTCCTACGCCAGTTCAAGTTATGCGATAGCTCAAACGTTTTCGAATCACTTTGGCAATCAAATTCGGATTACGTAGTGGCTCATATCCGTAAATCGAATATCGAAATCCGAAAATAGAGTATTTCAACTCGATTTCGGAATAGGTAGTATGGAAAATCAGTTTTCGACGAAAATTCTTTCGAATCGAATTGCATAGTAACCGCCCTGGAGTCGAGCTTGCTGTTTACCAACTCAGAATAGGTAATAATAGGCAAGATTAAATGACGCGCAAGCTTTTGTTTGATAAGAGTTGGAGTAAATGGTGCGAACTGCCTTAAATTTCTTAGAGTAATAGAAGAGAACTCTTACCAAACCAAACAGGTGGAATGTAGCTAAAACTGACCTTCTTTTTGTGGACAGGTAGGACATACGACTTCAACGGGTTAAAACAGAGACCGTTTTGAGTGGCCCATCGTGAAGCAGAAGACAAGTCCTGATTTAGGTTTGCAGTAATTCTATCTATATCCTGGAGTAGACCAGATAAGTATATCTACAGATCATCTGTATATGCATGAGCATTTACATATCGGAAAGTCAAGGAGATATCATTGACGAAAGCGCTAAATAGCAACGGACCCAAAATGGATCCTTGGGGAACGCCACAGAACAGTGACTTTGCCTGTGAGGATACTGAGCCAATCTTCACACGCTGGGTTCTGCCTGATAAATAACTTTGCATGAGGGACAGTACAACGGAGTCAAATGCTTTGAAGAAGTATAGTAAACACTGTAGGTATAATTAACCTTTGTCATAAGAAATTCGTAAGTCGTCTAAAATTTTAACCATTGCGGTAGCATATCCATGCGCAGCTCTTAAGCCTGATTGGAAAGGGGAAAGCAAATGATTTTCCGACATATGGCAGGAAATTTGTTCAAACATTAGGGACTCAAATACTTTTGATAAAGCAGGGAAAACAATTATAGGACAAAAATCACAAGGAGAACACGCAGGTTTATTTTTGGGGACAGGGGAAACAGAGGCAACCTTCCGAAGGTTTGGGAAACATGATGTAGTGATGCAGTGATTGATAATATGAGTCAGTGGACTTAAAATATAAGGCATATCTAGCTTTACCAATCGAATGGGTATACCATCCTCACCGACTGAATTAGATTTAATTTTTAGTATGCATCTAGCCAAATCACATTCCGTGACAGTTGAAAATTCAAACGGTACGCCCAGATATGAAGCAGAAGTACATGGAACAAATTGAGACAAGCCACCATTTGACATACATAGCACTAGAAATAAACACATCATTCAGACTTTCAACATCCAACATACATTCAGTTTTTTCTTTAGCTCTCTGCTTTTCAGCTCTAACAATTGCAGTGGCTTTATTTTTGCCACGAGAAAAGGGTCCCAGTTAACTTTTGAGCAGTTTAACTTCCAAAGGCGATAAGCTTTTGTTCGCGCTTTGATAGCTTCCCTGACTTTGGTGTTAAACCAGGGGCAAGGTGATGCTTCACCAAAACGCAGTGGAACGTAAATATGGTAGAGGGATACAAATTTATTGGGTCTAATTATTGAATTCGTGTCGATCGAAAAATTTGTCGATTTTTATCGCTAAATAATGTTTTGAAATCATTGAAATCGTATCGAAAATCAATTTTCGATGAAGTTGAACTCACTGGCCGACGCGATAAAATACTTTCCGTAGCTCATAGATGGCGTTGGTTGCAGAATCATTGAGACCGAAAAATCAAGAATATTTGTCGATATCTACTTATTCGTCGGTGAGTTCGTTACGTAAATTTAAAGAAATGGAACTTTTGTAAGTTGGTTCACTTACTAAGGGAGGGTAAGAAACAAATGGCTTCGGCCAGTGGTATCACAACGGGCTTTTCCAGCCTACGTGTGGTCCGTGCTCTGCGCGGGGCAGCCACTCTAACCTAACCTAACCTAAAATCCTACTAATATTATAAATGAGAAAGTTTGTGAGTGAGTGTGTTTGTTTGTAGCTCATTCACGCTAAAATGGATGGACGTATTTCAATGAAATTTGGCACACTTGTAGGCTTATGACCTTGATTAACATACAGGATGTTTTCGGGGACACTTTTTCAAAAGTTAAAACCAACTATTTATCAAAGTTAGATAAAAGGTTACAACACTGTGTGTATCAAACAAAAGCAGTTTAAAAACGATTTATTTCAAAAATATTTTTCCAGAGAGTTGCCACTTTTCATAAACTTAAAATCAATTTAATTAACTATTTAAATCAAATATTTTAGTATGGGTACTAAATGAGAAGGGTTTGAGACAAATTTATTTCTAAATATTTTTAAAGAGGGTTGCCACCTGTTAAGAAATTTAAATACAATTTACTTAAAAGGTTAAACGAAACGGTTTAATATGGGAGAGGATTAAGAAAGCTTTCCGTCGAACATTTTTTGAAGAGAGTTGCCGCCCGTTTAGAAATTTAAAACCATTTTAATCAAACCTACTAATATTATAAATATGAAAGTTTGTGAGTTAGTGAGTGTATATGTTTTTGCTCTTTCATGCCAACACGACGCACAGTTTTTCGACAAAATATATGGAGGCAGGTAGAAAAAAATCGTGGTGACAGCAGTGTTGCCGTTTTAGCCCTTTGGTGGCTAGATTTAGCTACCACATACTTTTTTTGGCCACATAAATTTAAAATTGCCCCTAGCCCTTTTTTTAGCTCTTTCGAGAATTTAACAACAACAAGTTGTACATACTTAATTTGATCTATTTTTTTTTCATTTATGTAAGAGATGAATTTTTAATTTTGTAATTTTTTTTTACCATTTCATACATACATACTGTAAAAGTGTTAGGGTTGTTATCTTATCTATTAACGATTTAACTATAGTTTAAAATAGATAAGTTTACGGCCCTTAGTATGCTTAATTTGTTAAATGGCCCATCAAGTCGATTGACCGTGTATGTTCTTGTGATGTGATTGTACCAGCTGCTGGTGGGACTTCAAAAACCAGCATGCTGGTGTCGTGAGGGGCGAAATTAGCTAAATTTTCTAAGTAAAAATTATTTTGGCGGAAATTTCCCGGAGTAAGTTCCCGATATTGCAGTTGTGAATTAAAAAAAAAACAATGTTTAACAAAATGGTAGAATAATTCTGAAATTTCGGCTCTAATTATTTCGATCTTTCCTCGACTTCGTTTGTAAAGAAATGAATATTGTAGCAGCATGCTGGTAAGTTATATGCTTCGAGCATGATGGTAAAATCACTTGATGGAGCCAGCAAGCTGGTGTCGTATATTTTCCCTTAAATACAAAACGGTTGTTGGTTGGAAAAATATTTGCTTTTTTCCAGAGTTCATTGTTTTTCTATACCATTACTTATTGAAAATGTTTGCGTGTATGCTTTTATATGTTTATGTAAGTAAAAAATTGCAGCTACCATTTTTAGCCACAACGACTTTTTGAGCTCTTTTTTAGCCCTTTTTTTGATGAATTTGGCTACCACTAAAAATGATTCGCGGCAACACTGGGTGACAGTTGATAAAAAAAACCGGTTGGACTTAGAGAGGGAAAAGTAAAATTCATAAATACCAAATTTTACATTATTTACTCACCCCCCTTCTTCACGAACGATACATTTCCAAAAAAATACGGGAATGGGCGCGATACCGACTAATCAGTTTAGTTGCCTTTGGCGATTAATCCATTAAAAAAGTGTTTGTTTTTCAACTGTAATCAATTATTTAAATGTCGTGGAATATTCAGGTGAAGGTATTTATCATTTATTTGATACTTTCCTATTTTCTTACCAAAAAATTTACTTTAAAATGTAGATGCTAAAGATTGTTAGTAAAAAAGTGTGAGTACCGGTCAGTCAGGTCTTGAAATTAGGCGAATAGTTTAGAGAATTTTATGTAGTTTTCGAATATATAATTTGATTTTTGCGCGCGACTTTGCAAATATATGTGATTTTCTTAATTTTTGATTTTCAACTTCTTTTTGCATAATTTCGCAAAAGAATTTTTCGAACCATGAAATAATCTCACCAAACATTGGGAAAAAAGCGAGTATTTACACCTAAGTTATTTTATAGTATAACTTTTGCTTTCTGAGAGTGTAAAGCAGGAAACAAAAACTAACCAAAATTCAATCACATTTAATGACTGGGCCCATATTTTTTGTTAGTATAGTAATCCAATCTTCCCCATATTTTATATTTCGGTTTTTCTATTAAAATAAAGACTACAAACTAAATTTCATCGAAATCGGATGAAATTTAATGTTTCCGCCCGCAAGAGTAGAGGGCGTGGCAATTATTCCATTTTTACAAAATTTCATAATTCTCTATTTCTAAGTAAAACTAGAGCACATGTCAAGTTTAAGTGAAATCGGTGCAGGTGTAGGATTATTTCCACTAGCCTCCATATAGTCGAAGCACTGTGCGACGGGACGTATCTCAATGAAATTTGGCACACTTATAGGCTATGGACCTAGATTAACATACAGAATATTTTTATGGGGTTGCCACTTTTTAAAAGTTAAAATCAACTATGTGGGTGTGAAACAAAAGGTTCAAAAATATTTTTGTAGAGAATTGCCACCTTTTCATAAACATAAAATCTATTTAATTAACCATTTAAATCAAATACTTTAGCATGGGTTTGAAATGAGAAAAGTTTAAGACAAATTTATTTCTGTTAAAAAATTAACAATCAACATACTAAACAAGTTAAACGAAATGTTTTAATATGGGTTTCAAGGGACTGTGGGCTAAGGAAGCTTTCTATCGAAAATATATTTTAAGAGAGTTGCCACCCCTTTAGAAATTTAAAATCATTTTATTCGACAAGTTAAATGAAATATTTAAGTATGGGTGTCAAGCGGGAGGGGTTTTAATAAGATATGCGGACTTTAAAGCCCCTGCAACTCTATGAAAAGTGTAAAACCGCTTTTTTTGAAGGTCTCAAGAAACAGCACATGACGACGAAGCTCTGCGGCTAATTGAAGATAAACTTTTCTAATGGTGGGAAAACGGATGTGGGATTTCGGCTCGCCTACTCCGCAATGAACGGTCCAATGAGTTATTCAGGGAGTTGAATTATAACACAACGAACTTGGTGGCTCAAGTCACCGAAACAGAACCTAAAATATTTCCCGAGCAAAAGCAGTTTTCCCATAAAATTGTGAGCCTCGTGGAGAGTGGAGAATGGGTCCTTTATTTCTTGGACGCACCAACGGGAACTGGCAAGACATTTCTGCTGAATTTGCAACTGGCCTAGTTGCGAAAGGCTAAAAAGGTTGCACTAGCCGTTGCCTCCTCACAGATATCAGCGACCTTGCTCTGCGGAGGAAGAGCTGCACACTCGGCGCTTAACCTTGCGAGTCAGGATGCTTCAACTTGCAACATTAGCAAAACAATGGCGGCGTGGCTATGTTGCAACAATGCAAATTAATAGTTGTAAAAATGTACGATGTCACACAAGCATGCAGTCGAGGCACTCGATCGAAGCTTGCAAGATATCCGCGGCAGCCGTTTGCTGATGGGTGAGGTAGTCTTATTGCTCGCAGGAGATTTTCGGCAGACGATACCTGTTATCGAGCGTGGCACTGTAGCAGGGGAGATAAATGCGTGCATCAAGGCTTCGCCATTGTAGCCATTGTGGGAAAAGGTGGAAATATTGAACTTCACAACTAACATCCAGTGTTAGAGAGTCCGGATTCTTTGCTCAAGACCTCCTTGCAATCGGTGGGGGCCGCATGGTAAAGTACCTGGTGAGGCGACCACATACATGTCTGTTGATACAGTGATGGCAAATGAGCGTGCCACATCATATCCTATAGAGTTTCTAAACTCTTAAGAATTTTCAGGGGTTCCGTCCCACAAACTGCAATTAAACGTTGGGGTGCCAGCCATATTGATTCTTAACCTGGACGCACCTCGATTGTGCAATGCACAGTATATACAGTAATTAACCTTTTTGAGTACTCCTCGGGGGTAAAATTTGATCAAGGTTGATAATGAGAAGGAGCATGAATTTTGCTGATTCAGAGTTGCATACAGAATTACTGTGGTATGAAAGGGAGCAACAACCGTACCATGGCAGAGTGGCATAGGTAATTTTGTAAACAAACACTTTTCTTATAATTTTAAAGAGATAATAATAATAATAATAGATTGACGCTTACACATATGTTAGTGTTTGGCCGAGCTTCTCCTCCGACTTGTGGCGTGCGCCTTGATGTTGTCACACAAAGCGGAGGGACCTACAGCTTTACGCCGACTCCGAACGGCGATTGTATTTTTATGAGAAGTTGTTTTTCATGGCAGAAAAGCACTCGGAGGTTTGCCATTGCCTGCCGAGGGACGACCGCTGTTAAGAAAAAACCTTTTTTCTATATTTCTTGCGATGTTGCTTTGACCAGGGTTTGAACCCAGGTGCTGCGGAGTAGAAGCGCGCATTGCATACCACTACACCACAGCGGCCGATAAAGAGATAATTGCTATTTATTTTCCAATATTCAGATATCCAGCTTTTAGACAGAGGCACTAAAAAATGTTGGACCAGCTCCGGGCAATGGACCATTGAATGTGTTGGCTTAACTTATGACTACCATAAGCAAATGCGTGTCCTGAATTTATACGGTAGCAATTCTTATCAATTGGTATTGTATGTGTGTATGATACATATATGTGACATTATATACTTTGATGTTAAGTATTTTTGAGGAGCTTCGCTCAAACTTGGGTGTGCTTAATGAGCTGTCTGGGCGGATGCACTGGCAGGTTTTGGAGTCTCTATAACTATGCAAACCTTGTTTTGTTTTGGAATAAAGACTTAAATATATTCGGAGATTTAGAGCTTTTCTTGATAAATTCACGTTTTTTTCACAAAAAATACGATGTGAGTTTCAAGTTTATAGAAACACGAGCGTTAATTATGTACTTAACTATTGATATTATTCTTAATTAAGCATTGATACTATACTTAACCTACATTTTGTTCATAAAAAACACAATTATATATATTTTATCCCCGAAAAAAACCTTTTTCTAACCATGAGGCGAAATTCCCCAAAATTAATCTGCAGCACTCAATATGTGCGACAGATAATCTGTCAATCCTTCTCGGAGAGGGAAGCACCGACGTCAGCCTAATCCAGGAGCCGTGGGTCAGAGGTGATCAGATAGGGCTCGACCCTATTAAGCTGGCATTTCAGGGTACTATTTTATTTATATATAAGGAAATTTTGAAAGTTAGGGGGGGGGGCTCGAGCACCCCGCTGCCCCTACCTGGCTACGCCCATGCTTCACTATCTATGCGAGTGCCCAGCATTGGCACAAATAAGGCAGATCACACTCGGGAGTTTTTCCATCCAAAATCTTGGGGAAATTTCCAAAGATTCATTGGAAAATCCGAATGGTTTGACGAACCCAACGAATCATGAAAGCAGATAAAATCAGGGGTCCCAGAGAAAGCGTATAAAAATACGACTTGTTTGTGTATGGATTAATTTGTCACGGCTACCAAACTGTGCGGCCAAATTATCAGTGAAACAAAAAAAAAACAGAACGGATAATAAATTGAACCAGATCTCAATCAGGATCATATCGTTCTTGTTGAATTTTCGTGCAAAATTTGTATGCGGTTCCCGATTATTGCCCAAGAAAACATAGCTAGAGTTGCGACAGAGTTGTATTGGCTTCAGTTTATCAAGTTTTCAGTGAAATCGCCTGAGAAATTTATCAGAAATGTGTAAACGAGTTTCCCTACAAATTTTGACAGTTCATTTATAAGGTTAACACAATTATAGGTTTACAGTAAGGGTGGGTAATGACGCAATTTTTCCGGCGTTGATATGTTAGCGCAAGCGCAGCAGTATGTATCAGCGCAATGCGCTAGCGCAATTTGCGTTATACGTGACGGAGTGGCATCCATCGTAACAAAGCAAAAAAACAGATGGCATCTTTATCAGCGAATATAATTTTTACACGCATTTCTAGTTTTTACGCGCTAACTACTAATCGTTTGGGTCTGCCTGGTGGATAAAAATTATTTGGAAGTTTATTATAATTGTGTGTTTGTTTTTCATAATTTAAAATTAACATATAAATATATATACATATATATGTATATTTCTTGGATTCTCGCAATGACTTCAAGAAGGAAAAGCGATGTGTGGTTGCATTTTTCCGAAGAACAGCAAAAAAAAGGAAAGTGCTTGCTGTGCGGCCAGTATTTATCTGTGACCAACAAATCGACATGCGACCTAATTCGCCACCTAAATAAAAAGCATCCTACACAGAGAATATCGAGACATCCAGCCGAGGAATCGGATAATAATAACAATGAGTTGCAATCTACTGCAACAACTACACGTGTATCCTCCAACACTTCGCCACCTGCAAATTCTACACCACCACTTGAACTTTCAACGCCGCATACTGCCACTTCTATACCGCCACCTGCTACTTCTGCACCGTCACTTGAATCTTCTGCGCCACGTACCGCCACTTCTACGCCGCGACCTACATTCATATCGGGATACTTTCATAGGCCACTGTTGAATAAAAAAAGAGTGAAATTGACCAACAATTGTTATCGAATATCACTCATTCAGTATAGTCGAAGACGCCGAGTTTCGGAAACTTATTCATCTACTTAACCCTAATTATAGCGCTCCGACTAGGAAGACTTTTTCAAGTTCACTTATACCTGCGATTTATTATAAAACATTTGAAATAGTAAATGCCGGTTAAAAAGAGCACACGCTGTAAGTCTGACTGTTGACAGCTGGACTTCGCGAGCGCAAGACAGTTTCTTTAGCGTGACGGCACATTACATCTAGACTGATACTTTTATGTTTGTTATGTACCTATGTTCAGTTTGTCATGGTTAAGTTCCTGTAACACATAAAATGTTTTTTCTTTAATGAATGAAATACATTATTAAAAGGCTTACTGTTTTGATAAAATAGTATGTTCATAAAAAAAACTCAAAAATTTAAACTGTTTAATTGTTTGAGTCGGGAAGAATGTCACAACGCTCATTCATTGCGCTGTGACAATAAAAGTATTTGTTTCGCTCTCAACGCATATTGCGCTCTCAGCGCAATGTTACGATCTCAACGCATTATTGCACTATCAACGCATTGCCGTGCTGTCAAAGAATTATTGCGCTGCCAACGTATTAATGCGCTACTGAGTTAGCAATTTGGTGTATTAGCGCATGAAACGCACCTTGAGTATCAGCGCAATAACGCAACGCTGCGTTGCGTTACACATCATTAGTTTACAGTATATTTTGCTTTGCTGCCTTTATGCTTAAATGCACATTTCAGATACCTACCCCAAAATGCGCATCAGCGGCATTATTTTTACCATTTATGAGGAAACTGCCCCGATAGATAGATACCTGCCTCAAAAATTTGCAACTCTTATCAATTATCAAAGAAAGTATTACGTTTATCTGCACTTTACAAAATTTTATTTATATTGCTCATCTCGAAGAACAACGAAAACGGCTATAATTTTATGTATTATATAAATACCATTCGGGAAAAGTTTCGCTTGCAGTAATTTAACGTGGTAAGCGCTCCTCCATTATTAGGTTTCATCGGGATTCGGATACCTTCCTCATTGAAGTAGTAGAGAAAATTCGCTTAAGTGCTTTTTTCGGTTAAGCGCACAAGTTTTTCGTGCAAAGAAGGATGGGCAGCTAAGCAAAATAGACTGTGTACGGTTTACAATGCATTTATAAGGTTTGATGAATACCGTTAATATTTTGTGTACTTTATTGTATTAAACTGGCGAAGTCAAATAAGACCGGGCATGAATAAACGTACTTGGTACAACTCTGGTCAGTTTCGAACTAGTTCGGTTTCAGTCAGGAAGTTCTAGTTGTAAACTACTATTTTTCCTGACAAGTTTGGAATTTCACTGCAGGGATGTTTCTCGCACGGACAACTCTACGTTGGCTTCTCGCGTGTATTGAGAGCTAGAAATCTATATACATACATGCCCAAGACAATAAGTCCGGAAACTTTGTTTACGAAATGTATTGCAGTAAATGTCATTAATTTGAATTGATTAACTTTTTTAAATAAAAGTTGTTATATTTATGTGGTGGAATGATTTGTTTTCTTCTTCGTTCCATTTAGGGCCGTTTTCTGAAGTAGCCTATAACCTTAAAGCTCATTTTATATTTAAAAGTTGGATTAAAAATAAAGCAATGTCTAAAGTTAAGCATTTCTGTTATCAGTTTTTGACGTATGTATGTTTCTTGGTTGTAAACCAATTTAAATCCGATAACAAAATGCTTTACTTTAGACACAATCGTCAATTTTAATGCAACCTTTATATATAAAGTAAGCTTTAAAGTTACGGGTTACTTGAGAAAACGGCCCTTAAAAGAGTTAGGTTAAACCAAACATCACGCGGGCAAGATTTTTGATTAAACTGAAAATATATACGTATGTAAATGAAGTTTTAAATATTTCGACTCACTTATAGTTATCCACTAGCTTTCGCCATTCACATTTATAATATTACCAGGTTTTATTAAAACGGGTTTAAATTTCTAAACGGATGGCAACTCTCTTCAAAAATATTTTCAAAAGAAAGCTTTCTTAATCCTCTCTCGTTTGATAACCATATTAAAACGTTTCGTTTAACCTTTTAAGAAAATTGTATTTAAATTACTTAACATGTGGCAACCCTCTTTAAAAACATTTAGAAATAAATTTATCTTAAACCTTTCTCATTTAGTACCCGTACTAAAATATTTGATTTAAATAGTTAATTAAATTGATTTTATGTTTCGAAAAGGTGGCAACTCTCTTGAATTTTTTTTTAAATAAATCGTTTTTAAACTGCTTTTGTTTGACACTCACATTGCTGTAACACCTATAATTCCTACCTATTTTTTTCGGTCAAAGGAAATAATTATTACTTGATTTTTATTTTTTTCAATAAAAAACAATGATTATTTTACGATTTTCATTTTTTCGCTTCAAGATAATTATTTTTGAGTTTTACTTTTTCACTTAAGAATAATAATAATTCAAAAAACTCAAAAGCTATGCCAGCGAGATTTTTGACGTATCGTGTTCAGAAGTAGCGACACCCTAATAAAAGGAATAGCTGCCAAAATTTTTGAGGTTAAATTTTCAGTAAGTTGCGTCTGTATGGTCTTCATAATTTCATAGTTGTCTTGGAAACACTTAATCGTCTTGGAAACACTTCTTCACGTTTACCTTCCAATGGCAGGTCTATTCAAAGATACTTATTTATCTCTATTTTTTTAATTAAAAAAAAATTTATGCTATCACTCAAATGGGTTAACATGAAAGTCAAATCAAAGAAAAAATTTATGATAAAATACCATGTCATTACTATCTGGTACACTTTATTATTCCACTATGCCTTCGCACAGGTGTACCGAATTCTTGCAGTTTGGAAACGCGCAAAACTTTTTTTTTTATCAGCCTGATCATGAGTTTATTTTCCAAAACCGGTTCACTTTTCACTTTTCGTTTCCATGGATTCACTACGGGCGAATTTGTTTTTGGGCGACACTCACTATAACGCTGATAACTTCCCTAACTTATAATTTTTTTTTTACTTTTTTAAGAAACGAAATTTTGCTGCTAGCTATTCTGGTAGCATGATTTTAGTTAAATTTCATAAACTTTTTAAAAGTCAAGTAGTTGGCAACAATAACGAGTGTCAATCTATACTAATTATATAAAAAGGGGACTCCCTTTTTTGTAACAGGTAATCTCGCGAACGGCTGGTCCGATTTTCATGAAATTTGTATACAAATAGCTTTCGGTAACCACCATGTTTTAGGCTAAAAAAATTTTACTTTTTTCGGGTAGGTGGACCAGGGACCGGTCTATTCGAAAAAATCTTATTATAGTCCGATTTGCATAAAATTTAGTACGTAAGTAGCTTTTTAGCATATATTAGCATATATGACCCATTTTTTCTGGGAAGTGGTCCAGGGACCGATCTATTCGAAAAAATCGAATTTACGGTCCAATTTGCTTAAAATTCGGTGCGCGGGTAGCTTTTTAGCATGCATTAGCATATGTGATCAATTTTTTCCGAGAAGTGGACCAGGGACCGATCTATTCCAAAATATCGCATTTATGGTCCGATTTGCTTAAAATTCGGTACGTAAGTAGTTTTTTAGCATATATTAGGATGTATGACCCATTTTTTCTGGGAAGTGGTCCAGGGACCGATCTATTCAAAAAAATCGTATTTACGGTCCAATTTGCTTAAAATTCGGTACGCAGGTAGCTTTTTAACATATATTAGCATATATGATCCATTTTGTCCGTGAAGTGGACCAGGGACCGATCTGTTCGAAGAAATCGTATTTATGGTCCGATTTGCTTAAAATTCGGTACCTAGGTAGCTTTTTGCCTGGATAAGCTTATAGATTCCTGTTTTCCAATTTTCATGCAATTTCGAATAGAAATAGCTTTAAGTAACGACCATATCAAGGGGCGAATTCGTCACCAGGCAAGATTTTTTTGCGCCAATCAGAAACAACGGATACTGTCAAAATATAATTATAATATATAATATATCTCAACTAATATACATTTAGAACCGTTTGTTAGTTTTCGCAAGGCTCGAGAGCGGCTGAACCGATTTTTTTGAAACTGCCACCTGCCGCACGTGTCCCAAGGATGGTTTTAGGCTGAAAAAAATCTATATGTAAAGGGGGCGTGGCACTTCCCATACAAACCGAATTTCTCATGCTACATATCTCTGAAAGTGTGCATGGTAGAGTTTTGGAAATTGGTATGGAGATATACGAAATCAATCGCATACCCTTGGAGAAAAATTTTAGGTATTGTAAAAAGGGGTGTGACATCTCCCATACAAACCGAATTTTTCATGCTGCTTATCTCTGGGAATTTTTTGGTAGAGTTCTAGAGTTTTGTATGGAGATGTACGAAATAAATCGCATACTCTTGGAGAAAAATTGGAACTATTGGAAAAGGGGGCGTGGCATCTTCCATACAAACCGAATTTTTCATACTGCCTATCTTTGGAAGTGTTCATGGTAGAGTTCTGGAACTTGGTATGGAGATATACGAAATCAATCGTATACTCATGAAGAAAGAGGGCAGCTGTTGGAAAGGGGGGCGTGGCACCTCCCATATAAATCGAATTTTTATACTGCATATCTCTGAAAGTATTCATGGTACAGTACTGGAACTTCGTATGGAGATATGTATATAGTTGAAATCAAGCCCATACTCATGGAGAAAATTTGGGCTATTTGGAAAGGGGTGTGAGGCCTACAAACGTACCGACCTTTAGCTATCTTTGAATGAATTTTTTTTATTCTTCTGTAGGTGTGTTTGTGAGTGATCTCCTCCTAAATGGTTGTACGGATTTTAACGAAACTTTTTGTGTATTTGAGTGGATCTCTGGATGGTTTAGTTTCACAATTTAATCCGACAGTTGGCGCTGTAGTTGAGTTATTACTAAAAATCTTATTTATGATCCGATTTGGCTAATGTTTTAAATATGTATGCAATACTATTGCAAAAACGTGCTGCCAAGTGGTGCTGAAGTCGAGCTATTACTAAAAATAGCCAAGTGAGAAAAGGGGCAGTGAAGGTCAGATTAAATCGACCTGTTGCACCATTGAGTATATCGAACGCTCCTGCGTTGCAATTGGCCCAATGGATGTCTGAAATAAGTATATCGTTGGCTTAGTTCGCAAACATGCTAAGTCCATTTTTTTTTTATTTTTCAGGAGAGACAAAAAACCGTCTAACTTTTTTTGTTTTCAATATTTTTCTAATCTGTAAATGCAGTTTTATTCCTTAGTTCGTCTTGTTTTAGTACCAATAATCGGCCAATTTCAAAATAAAGCTGTTGCAGACTTATAGGCTCTTTTAGGACTTACCACATTTTCTCTTTAAGATTTTATTCTTTTAATGTGGACTTAGCACATTTTCTATCAACCTTTTTTTATTTTTATTTTTTATTGTTAAAAGATTTAATTGTTTACCTTAAATATATTTTATTGTTTTAAAATGAATTATAACCTAATACAGTTTTATTTCATTGCTATTAACAAAAATTACTATTTTAAGTCGTAAATTTATGTACCATTTATAAAAGAAAATAATTAAAGGCAAGCAAAGAGGTAAAGTTTGGGCGAAACCGAACTTTATCTACCCGACGCAGGTATCAAATACTGTCGTAAGCAGGGGCTTTTTCCCGATTTCAAACGTTTTCGATAATATCCTGAGTTAAACTCAATGAAATAATTGAACCACGTTTAGTAGAAATCGCTAAAGTGGCTACCGAAATACGCCTTGTAGTCATTTATTGTTAAGAGATTAAGAGATCTGAAATTTAACGTTAGATATACGGGAAGCGAATGTAATTTTGGTCCGATTTGAATAATTTTAAACGAATTTCTTTTCCGTACCAGGTTTATTAAGTGCACAGAGTTGGGTAGAAATTGATAAATCGGTTACCGAGTTACAAATTTGTGGTCATAAGTGGGCGGCGCCATGCCCATTATCCAAAAATGTACCATAATCTAATTTTCTGCTGAGTGGCTATCGCGATCATCGATTTTAAGTGAATTAGATTTTCTACAGATTTCTTAGCTAGACCCTAAATAAGGCTCGTACCGAGTTTGGTGAATGGGCTACTGAGATGCAGCATTTCATAATAGGTGGGCGGGGTCACGGCCATTTTCCAAAAATTGCACAATAATATTTTTTACAAAAATTCTACTTCATATACTAATTTTGAACAATTTGCATCCAATATTTACTGAAATATCGTAGTTTTTGCATCTTTAGAAAATACCTTTATATCGGAAATGGGCGTAATTACATTCAGATTCGCCCATTTTTAATACCGACTTACCTTGGATAAAGGGCAACCTACATACCAAATTTCGTTGAGATATCTCGAGTTATCGTGTACACGGACAGACGTGTATATATATTTTTTTGATTTCTTTGGACTTAGCACATTTGCGTACCAATGCATAACAACAAGTAAAAACGACATTACGGTAATTTTCTTTTTTGGTAATGATGTATTTTCAGTTATGCTATCTTACTGCATCAAAATCTCAATTTACATAAAAAGTGGACTTAGCACGTTTGCGAACTAAGCCAACGATATGTATATTGCATTTCTGTAGAACAATGATTCGCACCCATTTTGAAATTGCCACCTACTATACTGTAAAGCTTCTAGGACATTCACTATAGAACCGGGTCATTGTTGCCGCCAGGGAGTGAAGAGGAAATAATTTATTTCGCTTTGCGAATAACCGTGCTATGTAATGCCGCACAACTGGAGAATTTCAAGAACGGCAAATGACCACCAAACCTTAATCTTAGCAGACAAATGTGCCAATGAAAATCGTAAACGTGAATTGTTGGTGAAAATGTTGGACCAAAAAGTTTCAATAAAATACATAAAAATTTTGGGCGGGACGAAGTTCGCCGGGTCTGCTAGTAAATTATATTTTTGTATCACATACATACATATGTACATATCTATTTACCTATACACATATGTATGTTTATCAAATTGAAAGTAATTAATCGATCTACATACATACATATAAGTATGTATGTGAGTTGTGTCACTTTTGAAGATCATGTGCGATATATTCGCCCAAAAATTGATAGCGTTTATATGTACATATGTACGTAGGTATATATATGGACACAAGTGCACATGGAATCTTATATTCAAACATTTAGCGTCATATTTTGAATGCCCATAAATAGTACAGATGCCCTAAAATAAAATACATATCTGAACCTGGACCGTATAAAATTCATCTCGCCTATGTATGTACATTAGACTGCATAACCAAAAAAAGTTGCGGTTTTTCCGCCGGGATTACAAAATTTATTATATTTTAAGATATTTTAAGCGAGCTGGACCGATTTGAAAATACCTCCAAAAATTAAGTTTTTTATGAATAAAAATAGTTTCTTAAAGAACTTTTTGAAAAAAGTCCCCTCAGATGACAAATTAGATTAAGCTTAAAAATCTGCATAAAAATGTTTGAAAATCTTTTCAACAGAATCGTAAGAATGAGATTTTTGATGCTGTTTTTTTACTTCTTTCAAAGATTGGTTTACGAAAAACTTGAATAACTGTTTCAAAAATGTTCTGATTTAGACATATGGGATCTCAGTAGAAAGGTATTTTCACACTGTTTTTATTTCTGGCCAAAAAAACGTCATTCGTGTCCCATTTTGTTTTTTCGAATACCAACACATCTTAATTCAACTTTGAATGACGTTCGTTCATCCTACCTTTCTCTTCCATCCTTTGAATGAGTTTATTAGCAAAGAAATAAAAAGGATGAGAAAATACCTTTCCAATGACACCTCTCAAGTCTAAAACGGAAGAGTTTAGGTTAAGTTATTCAAGTTTTCCCTATACCAATCTTTAAAAAAAGTTAAAAACAGCATCAAAAATCTCATCATTACGATTCCGTTCAAATTTTTTTTAAATATTTTTATGCAAATATTTTAAGCTTAAACCGTTTTGTCGTTTGAGGGGATTTTTAAAAAAAAAAATCTTTAAGAAACTATTTTTATTCATAAGAAACTCCATTTTTGGAGGTATTTTCAAATCGGTCCAGCTCACTTAAATCTTGCAATTTTTCCGAAATATTTTGGTGGACGTCTTAAAATATAATACGATTTTATAATTCCAATGGCAAAATAGTACCGATATTTTTTTTGTATGGTGAGTGATGCAGTCTAATGTACATATGTATGTACATGGGAGTTTGCAT
This sequence comes from Rhagoletis pomonella, assembly GCF_013731165.1. Taxonomy (NCBI): domain Eukaryota; kingdom Metazoa; phylum Arthropoda; class Insecta; order Diptera; family Tephritidae; genus Rhagoletis; species Rhagoletis pomonella. Next base: position 22,804 of record NW_023459135.1, on the reverse strand, counting down.
ATACTAACAAGTCCCATGCAGAGCAGTCAGTCAGCCTTTAAAACGGTCTTTGGCGTTTTCGTGGATTTTTATGATACAATGAGGATACACACGCATAATAAAACATAACGGACACTAAAAATAGCCACCCTCCGCATAGACTACGCGAATGCAGTGGACAGACGGATATAGGGATGGTTGAATAAATGAACAAACTGAACCGGCGAACATGCAAAACGCAGAATAAACAGACAGACAAAGATGCATCCGTGTCAATGTCAACCGCACTCGCGCTTACCCCAACGCATATAGCGCACACAAGGGCATAAATATCTACAAACATGCACACGTACACACAACTAAACGTCCATATGCTCTCATGTTTATAAATGCTAAATGCGACCGGTAAAAGAACTTATGGAATATGTACACATGTTTGTCCCTACTTCTCATCGGCGACCAAAGATATTTTCAGTTAAACAAACGGACATTAATTCAACACAGCAGATTAATACAGTTTCACCCTTAAGGCAGGAGCACTGAAATCTGAAAATCTCAAGTGATTGACCCGTTGCTGCTGACATTGGAGAAATAATATCGAAAAAGAAAAGTGAAGTAAAGCATGGAAACTAAACAATTTGGTGTCTTCTAAAAATTGCTGTATGTTGGGTAAAACGTCAACGATCTGTCCGTTTCGTACTACCCAACGATTCGGCGTTCCAACGATCCAGATGTGGCGACATTCAGATGTGGCAGCGACCAAATGCATCGAAGCGTCGTTAAGAGCGCCTACGGTATCCAAGGGATACACATGTTTATTTATTTTCGGACTTCATTGCGTATGACGTTATATGCTAGTCACACTTGCGCACATTTTCAAAGCATTCTCCTCCAAAAGTATTGAATGTGGATATCCATACGTATGTATGTATGTGCATATAGTAAATGCCAGTATGCATCCACATGTGAGTGTATTCTAAGAATATCCAACAATAAATGTTCACTTGCACTCATAAGATGTACAAATGTAGATTTGTGTGTGTATACACACATCCTCACCCTGCAGGAAATGCGCCTACTTTGTAAATAGCTAGTTTTTATCTGTCCAGCATTCGGCTAACAGGTCTATTCTGCACGTTACCGAAGATTTTGTAACCGGAAAATTGTATTACCAAAAAATGTTACCAGTTCTTGTCACCGCGATTCTAGGTTCGTTGGTAATGCAGTTAAAATATTCAGCTATGAAGAATTGTGCAAATCCTGGCATTGCATATTTCACGGGCAATAATTTGTTACCAGCTTATGAGATGGTAACAAAATTTACCGGTTACAAGAGAATACAGAATTCGAAAAGGGTTTAAAAATTGACAGGAACTTTATTTACCGGTTACAGACTTTTTATTACCAGCGCAGAATAGACCTTTAAATGTAACTTTTTATACCCGAACGCACTTGTACACAAGGGTATATCACAGGGGTGGGCAAGGCCGAGGGCCATAAAAGCCACATGTAAATTTTAAATGCTACAAAGAGCCACAAAAAAAACAACAAAAGCAAAAATTTTATTTTTAAATAAAATTATTATTAGAAATGAAAAACACTAATTTCATTATTATTCTAATGTACGTAAGATAGATATTAAAGAAAATTCAAAAGATCCTTTGGCCAAATTTTCAAAATCTGGTTTTACTTCAGTTAAAGCTGTTCGTAACAGTTCTGTTAAATGTCGGTTAGTCAATAGGTACGTTCGATTAAATCTCCAGTAAAATATGTCCAACAGCAAAATTCCGGCGAAATGTCATCTGTTCTCTCACAAGAGAAAAATAGTAAGCGGAACTTGCAAGTTAGACGAACAGCTGGTAGAAATTTTGTTTACATTCAAACGTATAAAACTGAAACGTAAGAAAACAAATCCCGAAGTCTTATCCCGGCACAGTTCACTTACTAAACAAATAACTACTTACTTCTTACACGTTTAATTAGTAGCATTTTACTAATACTATTATATATTTACTGTTTTTGATCAGCTGTTTTCTTGTTGGTAAATTGCAGTTGGTAAAAATTTTTCCAGCAGAAACTAGCAGCTTTCCCTCAAAATGAAATGCCATTTTGCTCCCTCAATTTCCCCTACTTTGGAGCTGATAGTTGTTTATAACTTTCAATAATTAGTTGCGTTCCAGATGCTTCACGATTTGCAGGTTCTACATGGCATAATAATGATTCGTTTTGTGTTAATGGTTATACAAACTTCCGGTTAGATAGAGCCAAGCGTGGTGGTGGCGTTGCAGTGTTTGTCAAAAGTAGTCTGTCTTGTTCCCTTAAATGTAAGTCAGAAACTGGCAACTTAATAGAATACCTTTTCATTGAAATAACATCCAAGTATGATAAAATACTTATTAGTTGCGTATATAGACGCACCATTTGTTGACTTTATTGAAAACGTGTGTCTTAATTATAATAACATTGTTATAGCAGGGGATTTTAACAGCGACCTGCTATGTGAAAGTAAGTTCGCGCTAGCCATGCAAAACTTGGGCTTATTCCCTGCTAACGGTTCAATGCCTACACACTTCACGCAAACTAGTAGCTCTTTGGTAGATATATTTTTTGTTAATGACACCACAAAGATTCTCCTATTTGACCAGCTTTCTGTTCCAAGTTTTTCTAAACACGATTTAATTTTTATGACATATGACTTTCAACTGACCTATGACACTAAATCCTATTCATATCGTGACTTTCTAGATATAGATTATACGCATCTTGAAGAAGCTGTGGAGGAAATTGACTGGGGATGTATCCGCAACTTAATATCTAGTAATGAGCAAATTAACTTCATTGAAGAAAACGTTAGCTCGCTCTTTGATCGGTTTGTGCCCGTTGTATACAAATCAGTCAATGATAAAAAAAAGGCCATGGTTCAACAACCATATTAAAAATTTGATATATAAACGCAACAAAGCGTATCGCAAATGGAAGAGTTTCAGAATTTCGGAGAACTATAACACCTTTAAGGCTTGCAGACGAGATGTCAACAAATCAATTAGAATAAGTAAACTAAAATAAAATATGGTTATATGTTTGAATTAAATAAATAAATAAATAAAATGATGAAGTACTCTTTTTTGAGATCATAAAAAAAGCGTAGTTTAGCTTCAAAACTTAAAATAATTTGCGAAAAATCAAAAACATTTGTATTATCTCCTTGTAGAGACAAATTCAGGTTTTACAAATGTTCCATCATATCGGTAAAGAACATTATGTCAGAAAGCCAATTTTCATTTTCCAATTGCGGGTAATATTTCGATCTCAATTTGCGTATGTGTATATAAAAAGAATGAAATAAAAAAAAAACACAATGGAAAGAATGTCCAGCAAAGAAATATGTATCTTAAAAAGCAAAAAGAGCAGAAATGATCTAAGCAGAGAGAAAATAAAAAGAGCCGCACTTTGCTAAGCAAAGAGCCGTATTTGACTCAAAGAGCCGCGTTTGCCCACCGTTGGTATATTAACTTTGTTCACATAACGGTTGTTTGTAACAGGCAAAACGAATCGAGATAGATATAGACAAATGTATACATAAATGCTCAGAATGAATAGAGAAGTCGGTTAAGCCATGTATTTCTGTCCGTCCGTCCGTCCGTCCGTGTTAGGGTGGGCACCGTGAAATTGTGCATATGGAAACTGTGCATACGAAATAATGCATATGAAAAAAACCGAAATAATGCATACGAAAAAAACCGAAATAATGCATATATGCACAGTTTCGGTTGAAAACCCCAATAATGCATATTAGAAAAACCGAAATTATGCATATGCACTCTTTCGTTTGAAAACCGAAATAATGCATATGAAAAAAAAAACGGAATTATGCATATATGCACTGTTTCGGTTGAAAACCGAAATAATGCACATGAAAAAAACCGAAATAATGCATATATGCACACTTTCGTTTGAAAACCGAAATAACGCATATGAGGAAAACGAAGTAATGCATACATGCACATCCTCGGTTCAAAACCGAAATAATGCATATGACAAAAACCGAAATAGTGCATATATGAAAACGAACTTCTTTCTGCGTAGGCGGCCTTCGGCCGCGCTTAGGGATTATAACCCTTACTAAGTAGAATTCTCCTTTCTGTGTTGTCGGAAAAGGGGACCGGAAGTATTTTTGCGCAGCACTTCTCTCTGCGTAGGCGGCCTTCGGCCGCGCTTAGGGATTATGACCATTACTAAGTAGAACTTTCCTTTCTGTGTTGCCGGAAAAGAAGGGCGGAAGTATTTTTGCGCAGAACTTCTTTCTGCGTAGGCGGCTTTCGGCTGCGTTTAGGGATTAAAACCCTTACTAAGTAGAAGTAAATAATTCCTAGTATTAGCAAAAAACCAAATTATCCATATGCACACTTTCGTTAGAAAACCGAAATAATGCATATAACAAAATCCGAAATAATGCATGCATGCACAATTTCGGTTCAAAACCGAAATAATGCATATGAAAAACCCGAAGTACATGCACAGTTTCGGTTGAAACCGAAATAATGTCTAAATGCACAGTTTCCATATGCGCAATTTCGGTGCCCCGTTAGGGTGGCCAGATGCGCTGATTTAATCAGTACATGTGCTGATTTTTTTCTATTGTACTGATTTTTAAGAGCCCGAAACCAGTACGCAAAATCTACTGATTTTTTGAGTTTGTACTGATTTTTACATTTAATAAATACTTTTGTAAATTGGTGTAATTGACATTTGCTTGAGGTTTACATGTTCAAAACAATAGTTTTTGACAGCTCATACGTGTGAGCAGATTGAAACCATTATTAAAAAGGTGTCAGCTTGCAACTGTTTCGTTTCCTGGGATTTCGCAAAATAACAAACTGTTTGGATTCAACCCAACCCAACTTCACGATTTGCAGGTTTTACAGGATTTACAGGAAAAGCTGGTTTCGCCATTAATAAATCTTATGAAAGGTGGTGGTGAGTTAATCATATATTAAGGACACTGAGAAGATGACAATAAGAGATAATGTTTTGATTATAATTAAACATCCACTGTTGTCGGTATGTCAAACTTAAGACGACTACTGCTACGGTGCAATGTAAGTTCTAAAAATTTGGAAAAGGTGCAAACTACCGACTCTTGGATATGATATATGTATGTAGCTTTGAATGTGAATGTTGTATTTAATAAGTACACCAACTAAATATGTTTTAAATTTGTAGCTTAAAATATGCAAACAGATTCTGACTCGAGCTCGTCTTCTACTGAAACTGAATGGGCTACAATTTTTTTTTTTAATTTGCTCAATTTTTATAAATTTTCTAGAAAGTTTGAGACTTCAACTCACTTGTCTTTTGTTATAGAATTAATTATATTTTTATAAAAAAATTAAATTAAGTAAGGAAAGAAAAAAATTTCAAAACCTGTCAATACACTTTACTACTATTTTCGTGAGCACAGTACATACGTAATACCTTTGATTTGTTTGTTTGTTTGTTTGTTTAATTCTTTATTTTCTTATAACAAGTATACATTCTTGAAAAATACATGTAAGATACACTTCATGTGAAGAACTTATATAAGAAAATAGTTTATGGCAAATTTGTTCAATTTAATAGAACAGTGTTAATGCCATTTCTTGAAGTGTAAATAATTCAATATTCAATATGTGGGGCGCGTTAGCAAAACCAGGATACCTAAAAAATGATATATATATATATATATATATATATATATACAAGTAAAAAATTAATGTACCCAGGCAAATGTAAATGTAAATAAATAAATACTCTAAGGATAAAGCAGAAAATTAAGAAGAAAGCTTAACGTTAAATAGTGGGTCTTAGTAAAGTTTCAATTTCAGCATGGTTGAAGCCAAGAAGCCATAATTTCACCCCCTTCAAAAATATAGATAACCTTCTAATCGGCTGTAGATACTTAGGAAGAATATTAAAAAGTTTGCATGATATTTTGTGTGTGTTTTAAAGTAATGAATTTTTATATTGATAATAGTATACGTATTTAAAAGTCTATTCGTTATTTTTTGTTAATTAATGGGCTGTTATTTGGTTAGTAATAAAAAATACGCTTAAAAATGAGCTGATTTTTATGGCTTTGTACTGATTTTTGATCCCAACTGTACTGATTATCACTCACTATAATATCTGGCCACCCTAGTCCGTGTACACGTTAACTCGAGCAAAAATTTAGATATCTCAACGAAATTTGGTGTGTAGGTTCCCATTTATCCAAGGTTGGTATTGAAACTGGGCGAAATCTGACTGTAACCACGTCCACTTCCCATGTAACGGTATTTTTAAAAAATGCAAGAACTGCGATATTTCAGTTAATATTGGATGCAAATTGTTGAAAATTAGTATTTGGAGTAGAATTGTGGTAAAAATAACATTATTATGAAATTTGTGAAAAATGGGCGTGACCCCGCCCACTTATGATGAACCTCAGTAGCCGCTTCACCAATCCTTACCAACCTCAGTACGAGCCTTTCCTAGGGTCTAGCTAAGAAATCTGTTGAAAATCTTTGAAATCGGGAAATAACCACGCCCACCTGCCATATAACGGTAATTTACAGACGAACAACACGAAAACTGCCATAAATAAGCAACTACTTAGGCTAATTCACTTAAAATCGATGATTTCAATCACCACTTAACATAAAATTAGATTATCGTGAACTTTTGGATAACGGACGTTCGTGAAAAATTATTCATATCAGACTAAAATTACACCAGCTTCCCGCATACGGTTGCCAGACGTACTGATTTTATCAGTACAGTACTGATTTTTCAACTTTTGTACTGATTTTATTCATTTCTTCAATCAGTACGCTAATGTCCTGATTTTTCAAAATTGGTACTGATTTGTACTGAATTTTCTATTCAAACAAAATACTTTAGTATTTTCTTAAGGTTTTACATAACGTTGGAACTTCCTTAAACTGTACTGTAAAAAAAGGAGAATATAATTTAATTATAGTTGACATGTTTTAGATAATATTTGATATGCCCAAGAATTTAATACAACAAAAAGATCAATCGTTTTATGGGCATATCTCCGGGTCGTTACGTACCAGTTGCGATAATATGATGGAGCTTAAATTATTTAAAAAGAAGGCTTAAATTTTTGTCGAGTGTTGTTAATTACCTCGAAAATAACTTTCAGTTTAATAATAATAAGTTTCAATATTCGAATGGCTTTTGCCTATAACTTACAACTCCTTTTTCTCAATTTACTGACACTGTAAAAGAGTTTTGCATACAAGACATAGTTACATACTCTTTTTAGCGAATTCTTAGTCTCTCACAGTTTTTGCGTAGTTGAAAAATTATTTAAGCCATGAGGAAATATCGATGAACTCCTTAAAAAGTGGTACTTTTTTACAGTATGAAAGGATCTTAAGAATAAGGTTTGTTGTTTCCTAGCGCAAAGAGAGAAACCGGCTGCTAATTAAAACTATTGAAAGTGCACTTCAAATTAAAAGTAATTTTAAAATGAAATGTTTAGAATTCGTTGACTATTTAAACACTGAAAATGGGAATGATCTCATTATTGTTATTCAAAAATGTCATAAATATAAAATAATTTATTGGCTCCTGTGTACGATGATGTGGACACTCATGTTAAAATAAATAACATTTATATATTTTATGAACTACTAGTGAACCCGTATGGCGTTTTTGTTTAAAATTTTTTTCTTTATAAGAAAAGGTATTTTTCCCTTTTAAATGTTTTTTTTTTTCAGATTTATACATACGAAGTATTCAAATTGCATATCAGAAGAAAGCGGGTTTAATCACGTTTACGACGATATTAATTTTTTAAAAATCAGTTCAAACTTGTTTGAAATATAAGGCTTTTAATTTTTCGAAGACCCGACCTTTGACCGCTTTATAGCACCTGTAACATAGAAAAAGTTATATATGGTTGAAATAAGAGAAAAGGGCGTACCACCACTATGTTTTTACTTATTTTAGTAGTTTACATACAGTAATTAAAAATAATTTTCTACCAAAGGTCCAATTTCGAACTTCGAAGGCCCATATCTCGATTTCGGAGGCTATATTCGAAAAACGGAGAAATTACTTTTTTAACCAATGACTCAATCTCTTAAAAAATTGGTTTGGTCCAATACCCAGAAAAAAAGTTGATTTTGCCATACAGTGTTATTGCTATTCAAAAAGTCACAAATATAAAATAATTTATTGGCTCCTGTGAATAATGATGTGTACAGTCATGTTAAAATGAATAACACTTTTATTGTTTATGAACTATATTTTATTTATATACCAAAATATTGTTAAAAACAAGAACTCAGGCGTTTTAAATTATTTTCTGTTACTGACATTCATAATTTTGCTTTAAATAAATATGTACTGAAAAGTACTGACTTTTTTAGCATCAAAAAGTCTAATGTACTGATTTCGCGCATAAAAAATCTGGCATCCCTATTCCCGCATAACGGTATGTTTCAGGAATACGAAAACTCCGATATTTCAATAACTGAGGGCGCTAATTTACTCCAAGTTAATAGTTACAACAATCTCTTAACAATAAATAAGACTGCTATAGACTTTTAGGAATTGGGCGTGGCACCGCCCACTTTATGACTTCAAAAGTGCACCTCGGCGTTGCGGCAGCGTTGATCCGTATTAACTCGGACTTAATCCGGATCAACTGTAGTTAATTCCCGAGTTGATCCGGATCAACGCTACCGTCTGTTTATGCTTTAACTCAGCATATTGTCGAAAACGTTCGAACTCGGGAAAAACAGTCCTGATTATCATGCAAAGGTAGTTTAGAGAAAGTTGAAACGACTATTTTGATACCCGGGTATATAAAGTTCGGTTTCGCCCGTACTTATACTTCTTTACTTGTTATTGTTTATTTTCTTCGTCTGTATCTCACTATTTACTTTTGAAGGGCGATGACCTCAAAAAAGAGAGAACTGGTCTCCTCTGCAATAGGTGCCAACTAACTGGTTGGTTGGTTGCAGTACTTCCTAGTCGCTGCCCAGGACACAATTATCGCATTATTGCGCCATTTTGATGAACTTCTCGCGGGGGATATTTTGTCTATGCACATTCTATGTTGCTAGGTCGAACCATCCCAGCGGCGCAAATGCACATTACGTAATCGAATACTCCTTCAACACTTGGAAGGCGGTATATCGGAATGAATAGATTACAACCCAGATTACTTTTCTATAAGCATGGCCGCTTTGTGGTTAGCGTCCTTTACAAACTCGTTTGTTTGTAATCGGAAAGTATGAAGCGACCGAATACTCTTCGGGTGTTCATTACAATACGTATTCGTTTCTAAATTGTAATGCACATTGTAAAAAGACTGCCTACAATGTGCATTATAATTTTGAATTGGGTTAGCGATGTTATAATCAATTATTTTATGAATTACCCAATGCATATTGTGGACGAACCCCATGTAGCAGTGCGCCGCTGGGATTTCGATTCACTAATGAATCTGCCGATTTCGCTTATGGTAGCTCCTGATAGGCCGGTTAGTTGTGCTACCAGATGTTCTCCTAATGTCTTGTGTCTAATGTTCGAAAGGCCTGGACATTCACTAACTACTTTGGACATAAATTATCAATAAGCTAAAACTAACGTTATCGGCTGCACCGATTTTTTTAGAAATTTTTGACTCCTACTGCAGACTTTCCAAGGATGGTTATAGGCTAAACAAATTTCGATATAAAAGGGGCGTGGCACCTCCCATACAAACCGAACTTTTCATACTGCATATCTTTGAAAGTATTCATGGTAAAGTACTAGTAATTATCATGGGTGAATATGATTCAGTATTGAGGTGACAAGGAAGAAAATTGGGGTTATTAGCATACCTCTGGAAGTGTTCATGGTACAGTACTCGAACATGGTATGGAGATATATGAAAGCAATCGCATCCTCATGGAGAAACGAGGGACTATTTGAAAAGGGGGCGTTGTGTGTGTTTGAGAGGGTCTCTGGATAGCTTCAGCTCACGATTTGACCCGCCAGGTGGAGCTGGAGTCGGAGTTATTACTAGAAATTTTATTTATGATCCGATTTAGTTTATATTCGAAATATGCATTGGTATCGTAAAAGGAGATATGCTGTGAAAAAATCGCCCGCAAAGTGGCTCAGGAGTTGAGTTATTACTAAAACTTTCTATTTATGACGCGATTTGGCTCATATTCGGAATATGTTTTGCTAATGTAAAGGGCAATAGTTTTGCAAAAAACGTCAAGTGAGAAAAAGTATCGTGAATGTCCGATTACGTCGACCTGCTGCACCACTGAGTATGTCGAACTCCATGTGTTCCGACTAGCCCAATCCGAAGACACCAGGATGCAGTTGTCCAGTGGTCAATCTCAAATGACTTCCGTTACATCAACCACGAGAACTATTGCACTCCTTGATAAGACATTTCGTTGGAAATAAGTCTATGTATATTGGATTTCTGTAGACCAACGATAGTCCCTCATTTTGAAATTGCCACCAGGTACACTATACAGTTTCAAGGACACATTCACTATCGAGGCAGATCATAGTTGCCGCCAGGGAGTGAAGATGAAAAGTTCTTCAAATTTAATTTGTTATTCAATTACCCGTACTATGAAGCGCCAGAAGAACTTCATTGCGGGCATAACATTTTCATCAGAGTATTTAAGACGGCCTTGGAAGTATGCCTTCCGTATTAGAAGTTAAATTGTGAACGTGAATGGTTGGTGAAAATGTTGAACTAAAATGTTTCAATAAAAAAAAATTAGTTTTGGGCGGGACGACGTTCGGCGGGCCTGCTAGTTAACAAAATATTTGTTAATTTGTTTACGAATTCTCCCTTTTATTGTCCTGAATTCGGAATATCATCTGGGAAGTGCAAAAAAAGTGTACTCAAAGTAATTTTTGTATGAGGATATTAAAACTTTTTTGAAGAAAACGAACTCTCGATAACGCCTGCACGACTCCTGCATGACTGTACAACTCATTTAAAGTTAGTTTGGTTATAGATAATTAAAAGTGAGGTATATATCGAAATCCCGCAGAAAGCTAAAAAGTTGGTTATTTTTAACGATTGATAATTTTTTACTGCAGGGTACTTACACTGCGTCTAATTTTACAAATCGTATGTATGTTCGTTAGATATACACTGCCATGTCCATATATAAATATGTATGTATATTCGCCTTTGAGTTTATGTTGTAAATGTGGGGTAAGTCCATTCAAATTCTCAAATTGAAAAGGAAAGTCAAAGTCAAGTTCAGACTTCTTACATAAATACATTCATGCATATGTATGTACATGTAGACATTAATATCTCGAATGCATGTACATACATATCTATGTATGTACGAATATATGTTTAGAGATGGTTTTTCTCATAAATTCTATTTATATTTTTGGAGTTGTGGCCAAAGTAATAATTAAGGTACACCAGTCTACTGTAATGGAATGGAACAATGTAAGCGGCTGTTGTTTGCTTGAATTGTGGTTTCTAAACCCCTCAACATAAACAACGCAACCAGAATACCCAGAAGACGTTGTTTTATGCTAAACATTCTACGTTTTTGCTTTGATTATGTAAGTTTATAAATACGTAAATATCTGACAGTTTATTTAAACAACTTAAGTAACTTTAGAAGGTTGGAATTTGCATTAAAAAAATAGGTTTCGCTTGAAAAATTTAATATTTTATTAAGTTCATAGTAAAAGGGCATCCCTAACTACACCAATGTCTAGTTAATCGTTGCGATATTGTTTGGTAACATACTGAAATATTGCTTTAAAGGAAAAATGGCTTATCTCAAGATAAGTTGCTTTAATAAAATGCCACATATATGTACTTATGGGAAGTAAATAAAAACGGTTTGGCTTATTGTTTTTTGGTTGTGTTAGTTATTAACAGGACAAGGTTTGTATGAAAAACTGCTCGGCAGGTGGAACTGTAGTCGAGTTATTACCGAAATGCATATTTATAGTTGATCTTCGGAATATATTTTGGTAAAGGAAAGGGAAATTCTTTTGCAAGAAAAATACCTGCTAATGGGTTATAAAAAAACCGACCCGCACCGACTTACGGCTAAATTTTATATAGTGTAATTTCTTTCCATTCACGTAATATACGTTCTAGATATGAACCATATCGGACCATATATACGGGGTTTCCAAATAACTCGACAACTGCGCCACCCAGAGGATCAGTTCGTCTTTAGTATTGCGTTGTTATCGGGTTCTGAGTTCAGTTTAAAGATACAAGTCTCTGGCTCATTTGGAAGTTGGTTAAAAATTTATTGCAAAATTTGATTTGGTTTGGAGAGAAACCGGTTTCGGCATTGTGCCATCTTCAGTGCAATTTTCCGTTCTGAATAGCTGCTTACATCCTATGTATGTATTTAGCTGAGGATGCACTACATAGAGCAACAACTACCGGTTAAGGTGTTCTTACACGATATGTATTTGCCACTTTTTACATACGGATATGTCAACATATCGTGTAAAGGCAAATTAGATTTGTTTCTGTGCAAAGCAGATGCACTTACATACGAAATAGAAATGTTTCTATTTTCATCTGACACACAGATAGAACCATCTGAGTTTAGTTTATTTCGTTTTTAAAGAAAGTATTTTTAAATAGTTAAATAAAAACTGTGAATTTGACAGACATACGCAATTACATATGTATTGAAAAAGTCACATTTACAGATGCAAATACATATCGTGTAAGAACACCTTTAGACTAAAAAATAGAATAAACTTCGACTATAGATGGCGGGCGTAGGCTGAAAATTGTATAACAGAATTTTCCAAAGTTCCAAATTATTTATAAAAAACATATTGCCCAACAACGCCTGGCATGTAATGTATAAGGGGCCAAGTAAATATTTTCGCACACATATAAATATTTAACACACAAAATATTTGATAGTAAAACCGATAAAAATTACTTGGTGTATGGTTACACCCTTTAGCTGAGCCTGACGACAACGTTGATGGATGAGCCGACCCACGCGGGGTTTAGTGGCCGCTACAACAACAACATCTTCTATCCGTCGTTTTACCATACTTTGGACCCTTCGTCATTCAAAGTAATTCTGACTTTCTACAGATTATAAAAGAGCTCAGGATCATTCAGTAATGGCTTCTTGGGAACCTCGAAATTACCCCGAAGAGCTCCACTTTTCATGCTGATCGTATTGGCAGCAGTAGGGCTCTTCAGCAGGCCTCTTTTTCAATCAGAACACAGATTTTTCGTGCTTGATTTGATCTACAAATTTAGCTGCCCCACATGGTTACTATTGGCAATGTATTTACAATATGTCAGTTTTGTAATAAGTGTTATCCATACCACCACATGGTGACAGGTAACAATATCAACGAAAATAAGGTCAATTGACGCTATTTCGCATACTGGTGCGTAATAAGTCCCAGATGGGTTCTAAAATCACAAAGTAGTTTTAGCGAAAATTGCAGATAGAGGGTATTGTTGAATATAGGCCCTCGATATTTTACATTTTTATATTTGTATGTTATTGGAAGATTTTTTCTGTGTTTTGGGAATAACTTGTCTGCAGTAAAAAAGTATATAATTTGTGTTTAAAAAGTGTGTGAAAAACAATCAATCCACTTACATGATCTCGGTTCCGATATTAAATAATCAATAATTGTTTGTACCCTCATTTTGGCACACTGACTTGAATCTTCCATCTAATAAATAGTGTCGTCGTTCTCCTTAGCTCCTTTAAAATGATGTCACAAATTGTTGGCGGCGACATGAATACAGTGTAAGAAAATTCCTTTTCTATAATTGTTTCCTTATAGAAAGGTTGGTTTCTTTTCCACCTTAGACAATCCGAATTCGTTAAAAATATGCTAATTTTTATTATGCGATTCTTTCAGTGTTCCTCTGGGGTTTTTGGACATGGCGGCAATCCACAGTTTCATCAATTTAATAGTGTTCGCTTTATTTTTGTGGAAATCAAACATGTTTTGCAAGTTCTGGATCATTTCTACATTCTTTCTTGAAATGTTTCTCGTATTCCAGCTCTTTTTGCGTTTGGTTTTTCGCAGCGTGTTTTTATTATATTCGTAATTTAAAATTCTTTAATAAAATCAATTGGTGGTGGTTCATGATTTTGTGCTGATTAATAGCACACTGTGGATTTGGCAATAACCTCATTCATCTATGGAAACAACACTTACGAGTGCAATGGTGTATAGGCGTTGTGCTGGGTATGCAGTTACTGTCGCACGGCTATACTCAATCCCGACTCTTGCGTCCTCGATTCGCGCACTCTGGGCAACGTGAGCAACCCCTGTGCGAGATGCGGTAACCAATCCGAGTGGAGCCTTGGGTAACGGCAGAAAGAGAGGGAGTTTTTGGGGGGCCACTCCGACTTATTCGATTTAAGGGCTCACTGAAGTCTGCAGCGTCTGCTCACCAGTAGGTGCGGCTGCAAGCGGGTGTCTGTCTTGGAGAAAGCGGCTCGCTTTATAAACGTGTATTCGGTTACGAAACCACCCCCGTCCCAACAATGGGTTGTGCACCGTGTTTGGGACCCGCCACGTAAAATCAGGCTCAAATGTAAAAGAGAAGCAAAGCCTCGGATGAGAACCCCCCTTTTAATGACGACCACGGCAAACGATTAAAGGACTACGATTTGAGGGCATGCACCTGGAATGTCCGGAGCCTTAATGGGGAAGGTGCCTCTGCCCGGCTGGTTGTTGTCTTCGTAAGAGCGAAAGCTGACATCACCGCCATCCAAGAAATGCGTTGGACGGGGCAATGCAAGCAATGTCTGGGGCCTTGCGACGTATACTACAGTTGTCATGTAAAGGAGCGCAAATTCGGTGTTGGATTCTTCAACATCTCGCTGATCTGCGCCCATGCGCCGACGGAAGAGAAGGATAAGATATCCAAGGATCTCTTCTATGAGCACTGCCCCGGCCAGGAGGACTTCAATGCCAGGGTGGGCAAGGAAGGGATCTTTGGAACCACCGTCGGAAAATTCAGCCTCCACGACGAAACGTTCGACAACGGACTGAGGCTGATTAACTTCGCCGGGGCCCGAACCATGGTAGTATGTAGTACTAGGTTCAAGCATAAAAAGATACATCAATGCTTTCGCTACTCGACTCTCACACCTGCCCTCAAAGAGCACTCTTCAACAAACCGACATATGCGAGCAGTGGAACCACATCTCACGTTCATCAAGTACCGCCGCCGAAGAAGTAGTTGGATTTCAGCGAGCCCGAAAGAACAACTGGTACGATGAGGAGTGTCAGGAAGCTGCGGAGAAATAAGATTCCGCCTACAGGGCCACGCTGCGATCGGGCGCAACGCGCGCTATGTGGGACCGCTATAGGGATCTGAAGAGGGAAGCGAGACGTATTTGCCGTAATAAGAAGAGAGAGGCCGAAATACGCGAGTGCGAAAAGCTTGAAATGCTGGCCGACAGGAAGAATGCCCGAAAATTTTACCAGAGAGTTAGGCGACTTACCGAAGGTTTCAAGACCAGGGCGTACTCCTGTAAGAACAACAATGGCGACCTAGTTACCGATGTTCAGAACGTACTTAAATTATGGAGGGAACACTTTTCAACACTTCTGAATGGTAGCAGCACTGAAAAATGTGGAGAAGAAGAACCCGATCCCCCAGTCGATGATGACGGAGTCGATGTTCCTCCGCCTGACTATGACGAGGTACGAATAGCAATAACGCGGCTGAAAAACAACAAAGCTGCTGGAGCTGACAGTCTGCTAGCTGAGCTATTGAAGTACGGTGGCGAGGAGTTGATAAGGTGTAATTTAAGTTTGCTCTGCCCAATCCACAAGAAGGGCGACCCCGCCATCCGCGCCAACTACCGCGGGATCAGCCTTCTAAGCATAGGTTATAAGGTCTTATCGAGTGTATTGTGCGAAAGACTGAAGTCCACCGTCAACGAACTGATTTGACCTTATAAGTGTGGCTTTAGGTCTGGAAAATCCACCATATACAGGTATTTACAATACGTCAAATCTTGGAAAAGACCCGCGAGAAAAGGATCGACACTCACCACCTATTTGTCGACTTTAAAGCCGCTTTCGACAGCACTAAAAGGAGTTGCCTATACGCCGCTATGTCTGAATTTGGCATTCCCGCCAAACAGATACGGCTGTGTAAAATGACGTTGAGCAATGCCACCAGCTCCGTCAGAATTGGGAAAGACCTCTCCGAGGCGTTCGCCACCAAACGGGGTTTCAGACAGGGCGACTCCCTTTCATGTGACTTTTTTAATCTGATGTTGGAGAATATAATAAGAGCTACAAAACTGAACCGCTCAGGAACAATTTGCTACAAGAGCGGGCAATTGCTGGCGTACGCCGATAACATCGACATCATCGGTAGCAAGAACCGCGAAGTCTGTTCTGCCTTTTCCAAATTAGTTAAGGAAGCAAAGCGAATGGGTCTGGCGGTAAACAGTCAGCACATTCGCGCCTTGGCTCCCACGTCACTGTTGACAGTTATAATTTCGAGAAAATACAGAGGCTCCGCTAGCTTCGCCATGTCGTTAGAATGGCCACCGATGCTTCAGCTTTGAAAGTATTCAACTCGGAACCCGCTGGTGGTAGCAGAGGAAGAGGGAGGCTCCCACTGCCATGGAAAGACCAGGTGGAGAAGGACTTGGCTTCACTTGGCATTTCCAATTGGCGTCAGTTGGCACAGAAAAGAAACGACTGGCGTGCTTTGTTGAACTCGGCCAAAATCGTTTAGGCGGTTACAGTGCTAAACAAGAAGATAAGAAATAAAATGGTTTTGAAAGCTAAAGTAAATCCCTTTCAATTCAGGCCATTGAGCCACAATGACCCCTTGACCTTAAAAAAATTGTTCAAAAGTAGTGTTCTTCGAAAAACATGCAAAATCTACGGGATTTATTTCAAAACAAAAACTTGATGTATTTTTTATTACACTAGTATTATAGATTTTGAGACGAGCAACACGATTCCACTGTTCAAAATTCGAAAAAAGGTTTGAACACCTTAATTTAAACAAGTAAAGAAGTATAAGTTCGGGCGAAACCGAACTTTATATACCCGGCGCAGGTATCAAATATCGTCGTTTCAACTTTCTCTGAACTACCTTTGCATGATAAGTAGGG
This sequence comes from Rhagoletis pomonella, assembly GCF_013731165.1. Lineage (NCBI taxonomy): Eukaryota > Metazoa > Arthropoda > Insecta > Diptera > Tephritidae > Rhagoletis > Rhagoletis pomonella. The sequence goes on along the minus strand of NW_023459135.1, from coordinate 5,672 downwards.
GTCTTTACCCGATTTCAAACGTTTTAGATAATATGCAGAGTTAGACTTAATGATATAATTGAACCTAGTTAGGTACAAATCGATTAAGTGGTTACCGAGGTACACCTTTGTAGTTACAAAGTGGGCGGTGCTATGCGCAACTCCTAAAAGTCTGTAGCACTCTTATTTATTGTTAGGAGCTTGTTGTAACTATTAATTTGAAGTAAATTGGCGTCCTCATTTATTAAAATATTGGAGTTTTCGTGTTTCTGAAATTTACCGTTATACGGAAGCGGGTGTAATTTTAGTCCGATTTGAATAATTTTCAACAAATTGCTTTTCCGTACCAAGGCTATTAAGTGCACCGAGTTTGGTTTTAATACCAGGGCGACCTCTTGTAAGTAAAACAATGGCGAAATAGTGACTGATGTCCCGAACGTACTTAAATAATGGAGGGAACACTTTTCCAGTAAGTGTTTTCTTGTCATATTAGTGATGGAGAACTTTCGATAGTATCGATGGTTTCATTTTGCCGCCACTATCGAATTTTTCTAAACACTATCGATGGTTGTATATTGCTCACATTGTTAGAATTGGATTATAAAAGATAAATATGTAATAAAGGCGCGCGCTCAAAAGTGACTGCGAAAAGAGACGCATAAAAAAAATTTTGCGAAGAAAGACTCTTGACATAGTTGACGGTGAAGAAAAACGCCTAAACTTACATATTTTCGCTGTAAACTATGCTTGCGAGTGTAACAGTATGTAAATTCCCCAAAAGCCTTTTTGTTCCTTTTAAACTTTCGTTTATGTTCATCAGTCTGCTCGTATTTATGTCAATAATTTTTCGTTTTTATTGAAGGCTATCCGCAGTTTATAAATATTATGTTTTTATACCCGAGCGCACTTGTGCACAAGGGTATATTAATTTTGTTCACAAAACGGTTGTTTGTAACAGCCAAATCGAATCGAGATAGATGTAGACAAATGTATACGTAAATGCTCAGAATGAATAGAGAAATCGATTAAGCCATGTCTGTCTGTCCGTCCGTCTGTCCGTCTGTCCGTCCGTCCAAACTTGGCACAGTTGTTGGCCTTGGTACAGAATACTAAATTGGCCGAAAATTTAAAAAATCGGACAATAACCACGCCCACATCCCATATAACGGTAATTTTCGGAAATACGAAAACTGCGATATTTTAGTAACTACTGAAGATTATTCACTCAAAATTGATATTTACAACAATTTTTAAACGAAAAATAAGAATAATATTCTTATAAATTTTTGGAAAATGGGCGTAGCCACGCCCACTTATGGTTACATGTGTATGTCTTGGTAACCGCTGCACCAATTTCTTCCAAACTTGGCACAGTTGTTGGCCTTGGTACAGCATACTAAATGGCCGAAAATTTAAAAAATCGGACAATAACCACGCCCACATCCCATATAACGGTAATTAAGAGAAATACAAAATCTTCGGTAAATCAGTAAATATTTAAGTTAATTTATTCAAAATTGATGCTTGCAACAATTCTTCACCAAGAAATACGTTTGTGGTAAAATTTTGGAAAATAGGCGTGGCACCGCCCACTTATGATCACATATATGTATATCGGTAACCCTTCTACCAATTTGTACCAAACTCGGTATTTTTATTGTGCTTGCCACGTAAAAGCAAAACGTTGAAAATTATTGAAATCGGACTAAAATTACGGCCGCTTTTCATATAACGGCAAATTTCAGAAATACTGGAAACTGCAATATTTCTAAATTTAAGGCCGCTAATTTACTCAAAATTGCTACACCCCGGCTTACCATTTAGCGGTAGCTTTCGGAAAGGTGAAAAAACATATATTTAATACTTGCGCCGGGTATTTAATGTTCGGCTCCACCCGAACTTAGACTTTCTTACTTGTTATTTTTATTCTTCTGCTTTTTATAGTAATTTTTCCATTTTATTTTTTTATAATTTTTATTTTTCTTGATTGCCACCCCATTGTATTCATAACTTTACTAGAGATGGCATTTGATACTATGTTAATTTTAATAATGCCTTATCTTTTTCTTATATCTGAATTAATGTCGTTATGTAATTAGAAAAATTTGCTTGAGTTACATTAACTAACAACTGCACCTTAGGTATGTAGATATAAACAAAAATTTTCAATAAATGAAATGAAAGGAAAAATGAAATGAATGATGCTGAAGTGACAGTCTTTGTCCAGGTATAAATTTTTGTTTATGCGTCTTCCTTCGCCGAAGTTTTTCTTAAGCGTATTTTTTCGTCAAATTTTGTTTATGCGTCTTTTTTCACAGTCAAAACACTAGCGCGCCTTTATTCGTGTCTAGGGATAATATGTAGTGAACTGCTTACATGCGATGAGATCTGTTATATCACTTGTCAAATTCTTCTCGGGCCATAAAATATGTTTGCCTATATGCAAAATGGCATGCCCAGTTTCACCAATCAATTTCAAATTTATCAGATCGTTATAATTTAAAACGAACAAATTTTTCAAGGAATTGTTCTATTTCAAATTTTGAGTTTGAGCAATTTTAAAAATTATGTGGCATTATTTTTTTGTATATCTCAACATATCGTCGTCTGGATAAAAGATTGTCGTAAGCGACGATTTTTAGTTATAGATGCAGTTATGTATTTTAAAATAAGATCTTGCGATTGGTGTTATCAGTTTTTGAATATCTCCTTTAGTGACCGAAACATTGACCAATAAAATTTCGGTAATTTAGTGAAAATTTAGTTAATAATGCAGTTATACCGTCGGTCGCTGTGGTGTAGTGTTAAGCAGTGCGCGCTTCCACTCCGCAACGCCAGGGTTCAAGCCCAGGTCAAAGTAACATCGCAAAAAATACCGAAAAAGGTTTTTTCTTAACAGCGGTCGTCCCTCGGCAGGCAATGGCAAACCTCCGACTGTATTTCTGCCACGAAAAACAGCTTCTCATAAAAATACAATCGCCGTTCGGAGTCGGCGTAAAACTGTATGTCCCTCCGCTTTGTGTGACAACATCAAGGCGCACGCCACAAATCGGAGGAGAAGCTCGGCCAACAACTAACATATGTGTAAGCGCCAATCCATTATTATATTATTAATGCAGTTATACCAAACTAATTAAAATCTTTAAAATGGCGCTATCCATTTTTCGATATCTACTTTAGTTTCTGAGATATTGATTAAAATATATCATTAATTTAGTACAAATTTGTATCACATTCTCAGCCGTATTTTAATAATTTCTAATTTCTACTGCGCCTCAAAATTTGGGAAATTTCAAGCAGCTGATTGAAAAACACTGTAGATTGTCATTTTGTGATTTGTTTTGTACTGTGGATCTTATTATTGAGAAACAATTCCGTAAACAAAAGACGCTGCAGTCTGCGATGGTAAGTATCAATTCCATATTCATGCATTTATGATCGTTTTTCGAATAAACTAAATTATTCGAATAGTCGTTAATATCCGATTGTATGACCTTTGGCAATCGATTAAAATAATACCAACTTGCAATTGATTGATACTTCCCATTTATGTTAAGAAGGCAGTTAAAATTTTTTTTTTAAGAGATTGAGTCATAAGTAAAAAGGTAATTTCTCCGTTTTTCAAAGTTAGCATCCGAAATCGAGATATAGCCTTTCGAAGTTCGAAATAGGAACTTAGGTAAAAAATTATTTATAATTATTGTATGTAAACTACGAAAAAAAGTAAAAGTATAGGCGTAGTCCGCCTTGTGCTCTTATTTAAACGGTATATAACTTTTTTTGTGCAAACCTTTTTTTAGTAGTTTACATACAGTAATTAAAAATATTTTTTTACCAAAGGTCCAATTTCGAACTTCGAATGCCCATAGCTCGATTTTGGAGGCCATCTTCGAAAAACGGAGAAATAACTTTTTTAATTATGACTCAATCTCTTAAAAAATATTGGTTTGGTTCAATACCCAGCCGAGTGCTGTACAGTGTAATTTTTAGGAAAACTTAAAGAAAATACTGATAGTTTTTTTCTTTCTTCGTTCTGTTTCATGACTTTTTGGTAATCTTTGCTTGGCCCTTGGTCCCTATATTAAAAATAAAGCAGTGCAATGAACTGCGTTGTGCGTGTGCCGAGAGAATTGAAAAATTATCTTATGAAAGGTGACCACCAACTCCCGAGCCCCAAATTCCAACGTAACTCCGAAGATCTAATACAAAAATTAGATAGACAAAACGCAATGAGTTTAAAACAAAAGTAAAATTCGAATGCACTTATCTCACGAGGAGGTTATCAGTTCGTCGGAATATTTTTTTTTTCAACCGATTTCGATAATCCTTTTTTCATCGGAAAGGTAGGATCTCAGAGGTGGTCCCATATTAATCTGGTTTAGATCCGATCATTGGATCATGACATATATATATATATTTTTATATGAGAATTTAAGTCGGCTTTTTTTTATAAAAAATACTTGTATTTTCTTTGTTATGATGTCAAATGTCAGAAAGACAACAGGAAGAAGAAAAAGGGGAGATTTTTTTAGTACCGATCGACGTTGCCGTACTCGGGCAGGAATCAATTGTGAAGGTAACCGGGTGGCGCACGATTTAAAAAGGGTGGTGGGTAAGCCAATCTCGCTGTGCGCTGGTATGCACGAATTTTGATAGATTTCTTTGTTACAGCAAAGAACGTAGATAACAAGAAGGGACAACTGGTTATAATTGTGGCGAAAGTGCGCAACTGGGGCGTGCCTTCTCTTTTCATCCATTAAAAAAACGCACTAGGGCAAAAGAGAAGGCACGCCCCTGTTGCGCACTTTCGCTACAATTATAACGAGTTGTCCCTTCTTGTTATCAACGTTCTTTCGTTACAGTGCGTGAAGAGGCAGGAGCAAACGCAACTTCCTGTAAGTCTTAGCTTTTAGTTCATTTTATATATTTGAAGTGACCCGATTATTGGGGCCCCCTTGTGGACGTTTTGGGGCGATCAGGCAGCGTTTCCGGTCTTCCCAAGTGCTAAACTTAATCAATTCAGCTGGGTGTGAACCGCTCTATAGAGCAGCAAAGTAGCAGAAGTCACTGTTAACATCGGTGCTAACCGCAAATACTTTGGGACAATAGGCCAACTCTGCATAAGCAAATGAAAGCTCAAGCTTGAAGGCTGAGGGTTTTGTAAAGGCCAGAGAGCTGCCTAAATGTAGTTTTGTTACATATAAAATTTTTTCAAATTCTTTTATTCGTCTTGGTACTTAAATTTTTACTATTATTTTTAGCGTTTTTAATCTTAAAATTTGTAAATTTCCCGCGCAAAACCAAAAGATTTGTAACCAAGTAAATTTATTGTTGTTTGTTTCTGAATATATACACCACTTTCTAAGAGACCTCCCTTAGGAAGGCAAAGAGGAATTTTTAGTACGGTCTGCGGGTCTTCCAGTCATAGCTGGAACAAAAAAAGGATATATATATGAACAAATTGTATGGGCTGTTGAGCGGTGAAATTTGTCACTAAGAAGAGTTTTTGTGTCGATTTGATTTAAATAATCTTTCTTTGTTTCGATTAATTTTTAATTAGTAGATCCTTATATAAAAAAAAAATAATAATAATAATTTTTTTTTTCAAGTTTAACTTTAATCCGTTTTTTTCATTTGTAGTATATTTTCTAATTGTTTTCTTCCCAATGTTTAGTTGTAATATTTTTATACCC
>NW_023459134.1:51258-74431 GCF_013731165.1 Rhagoletis pomonella | reverse complement strand
TGTCGGTCAACCAACGTGTGATTTATAATGTAATCTTATTCATTTTTAAAGTTAAAAATCGTATGCTTCCTAGATGTCTTACGGCCGAAATTAACTATGTGGCCGATGTTCAACCGTATTTATTAAGAAGTAACGCCGATATAAAAAGACCGTCGTATATATCAAGCGCAGCACAGAATAGTCTATTCTATAGGGGAGCAACTATATTTAATTCGCTACCTTATGATATAAAAGAAGATTTAATTTTCAACTCATTTAAAAGAAAGCTATCAAATTGGGTAAAAGAAAATTTTGTATAACCATCCTTAAACACAGATTAACATGTATATTTCTATAGTACTAAGTACGAATTGTAAAAAAATAGCTTAAAGCTAAATAAATATACTACTACTACTACTACTTGCCATGATCTTAGAGAGGAAACAAGTTAATCCGCGAATAGCTAGGTGGGCTCTTGAGCTTGAATCATACGATTATAAGACAGTGCACCGTAGCGGTGCTCTGATGGGGCATGCGGACGAACTAAGTCGCTGCCAAGTAGGTGTGAATTTAGACGTTGACGAAGTAGAATTTCAAGTACAAATTGCCCAGGAACGTGACGAAAATATAAAGAACATACGAGACCAGTTACAGGAAGCAGAGGTGAAGGGATATGAACTAGAAAATGGCCTTGACAATGGACAATATAATAAAACTTATTCATGAGAGGATTGGTCACCAGGCAGGTGATAAAACCCTAGGGAAAATTTTGGATTATTATTGGTTCCCACAAATGCGTCAGAAACTAGAGCGTTTTATTCATAATTGTCTTAAATGCATCATGAATGCTCAGCGAGTCCGAGCAAATGAGAGGCATTTGTATAGCATCCCTAAGAAACCTGTTCCGTTCGACACATTGCATGTAGATCATTTCGGGCCGTTACCATCACTAAAGTCCAAGAGGAAGCACATTCTGGTCGTAATTGATAGCTTCAACAAGTGAACAAGTGTGAAGTTATACCCGACGAATTCGACGAGTACGCGGGAAGTAACCGCTGCACTAGGGAAATACTTCAGGTGCTATAGTAGACCGAGGCGTATTATATCTGATAGAGGATCCTGCTTCACATCTTTATAATTTGGGGAATTTCTGCTTAAGCGGAATATTATACATGTAAAGGCTGCAGTGGCTTCCCCGAAAGATAACGGTCAGGTAGAGAGGGTTAGTCGAGTTCTTAAAACCATGCTAGGCAAGTTGAGCGACCCTATCGATCATGCTGACTGGTCAAACAGGCTCCTGCAAATAGAATACGCATTGAATAATTTAGTTCACGGTACCACAAAAAAATCGCCTAGTATGCTTCTATTCGGGGTAAAGCAAAAAGGAGAAATAGTAGATAAATTTACGAAAGAATTTGAGGATAAGCTTGGCGCGCGGGAAGAGCGTGATCTGCAAACTATCCGGAGCGCTTCCGCTGCTGCAATCCAAAGCTCCCAAGAACGTAGTCAGGAATATTCTCTAAGACATTGCGTTAGAGCAAAGGAGGACTATGTGGGTGACTTCGTCGTAATAAGAAATGTAGACACTACCGCTGGCACTAACAAAAAACTCATTCCTAAATACAAGGGACCCTACGCCGTGCACAAAATCCTCGGGAACGATAGATACGTTATCAAGGACGTAGAAAATTGCCAGTTAACTCAAATCCCATATGACGGTGTGGTTGAGGCTAATAGAATTCGTAAGTGGCTTGAGCAAAATATGGAGGCTGGACCTGTCGAAGAGCAGGGCAATAATAATAATAATAATAGATTGGCGCTTACACATATGTTAGTGTTTGGCCGAGCTTCTCCTCCGACTTGTGGAGTGCGCCTTGATGTTGTCACACAAAGCGGAGGGACCTACAGTTTTACGCCGACTCTGAACGGCGATTGTATTTTTATGAGAAGCTGTTTTTCATAGCAGAAATACACTCGGAGATTTGCCATTGCCTGCCGAGGGACGACCGCTGTTAAGAAAAAACGTCTTTTCTAATTTTTTTTTGCGATATTGCTTTGACCAGGGCTTGAAACCAGGTGCTGCGGAGTGGAAGCGCGCACTGCTTACCACTACACCACAGCGGCCGAAGCAAAGCAATACCCGTAACCTAAACTGAGACCTTTTAACTATATGTGATATTTTAATCAAAATTTTTGAATAACAATAGTTAAGTAATGTTGTGAAATTAAGCTTCTGATCGGGGTCGATCAAATGTCAGATTGGCCGAGTTGTTAACACTTCTATTTCTCTATCCTCGAATGCAACCCTGTTGTGTGATTGGCAATCCTGACTGCAACTCTGGCTATCACATTCCTTTTTCTAGTTCCTTCTCCGCTATACTTCTTTAACAATTCTTTGCCTAATAATATAGTTGAATTTTTTTATTTTTTCTCAGTATACACATTTTGTTTTCTCAAAAAGGCCTTTTATCTTATTTTATTTCATTTCATTACGAATATACTATAAACAAGCAAATTTTGTTTAGAAGAAAATATGAAATTTTATATTTTTCCCCTAAATGGGGATTAATTTCTTACCGTTTTTCTTCTTATTCTACTGAGCTAAGGCAGTGTCAAATCGAGCTGTCACAACTGATACCACCTTGTATTATTGCATCATGGCAATATGGGTATCAAATGAAAAGTATTCTTGAGAACTTTTGTCAGAAAATATTTTCCATAAGGGTTGCCACGCTTCTGTGTAATACGAATTTTTATTTTGTTAATTTCAATCAGCATATAGTACATATTAGGGATGTTGCGAATGTGGAATTTTAGACATCCGATGTTTAAAAACTAACATCCGCGGATGCGGATGCGAATGCGGATATCAAATATTTTTAAGAAATAATTTTGGTGAGTACATTAGGTGATTTAGGTAAATAAAAAATGGAAAAGTTAGTAATTTTTAAGTGTTTTTTTATTTATTACTTAAATTGAAAAATTGTATTTAAGAAAAAGTAATTTTTCTGTCTTTTCCGGCAACAGCCTGGGTCGTAAATCAAACCTGCGCACTAAGTAACTACTCGCTCGAGGCGACAAACTTGAAAAACTTGAAACTTGACAAAATTGTAAATTCTTTTCGATTGACGCTGCACCAGGGAGAGGTCTTTCAGTTATATTTCTTTTTTTTATTGCGGTGCAATAATTCCTTTTTGACAATTCCATCGTGGCTGGAAGTGTCGGATGTACCCTCCTGACTTTCATCTTCACAATCTAGCATCATGGCAAGATCGTTGTTTAAACACCGTTGTGTTCCAATTTGGAGAACCAATTCTTTTGATTGTTTCAGAATTTGGAGAACGTCATCAGAGTTTTTCGATCTTAGTTTTTGTAATTCATTTTTAATCCTGTCTTCTGTGACTGGCTTGAAAAATGTGTGCTTATAGCGAATAGGTGGATATGGCAAATAAATTGTTATTTTCTAAGAATGAAAATTTCGAAGAAACTTCTGTTTTGAAAGTCGTGGCTGCCAGCAGAATTAGTTTAAAATCTTGTTGTTTTGTTAAAAAGGTACCCCGCTTTTTATAATAATTTGAATTATTGGAATCACGACCAGTAATGAATAGCTTGTATATAGTTTTTTTTTTATTAGTTATTTGAGCTCGGCTTTTCCTAGTTGCAGGCAGTCACAATTAATTACTCACCGCTGTCGGTACCATAACCCATCAAATCCGTTTTGTTGTTCTATTCCATGCGCTCAGTGTATTTTGATATATTTTTTTTGATAGATTTTCAACATATCGTTAATACTATTTTAAAAGGGCGTATTTCACATTATCGCTGAAATACAAAAAACCACAACGTAACTAAATTTTTGTAGTGCCTAAAACGATGTGGGGACTTATGATTCGATGAAATGCATCATAATCAATCAAAAAATGAATTTTGGATTTTTAGGTAGTTAATCCCTTTCCATACTATACTAACGATATATTGCATGCCAAGTCCCGCTCCTCAATAGATATAAAATTCACCTTGAATTAATTCTTATTTAATTTGTGAACTTGGCTGTCAACTTATTTAGTACATATCATTTCATCTTTATTTCAATGTGTGCTAATTTTGACAATTTACACAAAATTTAAATACATGTTTTTGTCTCTGAGCTGGAAGACTAATAAAAGGGATCACGGAACTTAAGCGTACTAAGTTTTATGAGAAAAAAAAATTACACTTTTCTAAGAAAAAGTAGAAAAAACTAGCGATTAACGTAGCATCTCCACAGGCAAAAAATGTTGGCTACAATTTTTTGTTTGCCAGATATACGTTTTATCAGTGCACTTGCACAATATTCGCATTCGCAAAAGCTCCGCATTGATTATTGCGAATGTTAAAATTTATGCGGAAGTTCCGCGGTTGCGAATGCGAATATTCGCAAAAACCCTGGTACATATGTATATGCTCAAGATATTTACCATTCATTCCAGCGTATTTCGGAATAGGGTTGCCACCTAAATTTTGGAGTAAGAAATTTACGTAATATATATAGAAATCCATTTTTTTCTTTTTCCAAAATATTTTTTTAAAGCTATCCAAATCTTGAAAACTTTATAAAGTATATGCACTCCGGGCAAAGCTCGGTCAACCTGGTACTATATACATAAATGTAGGTATATCAAATTCCATTACCTTATCAAAAGCGGTTCCAGAAATAAGCGATATGGAAATAGCATTTTCAATGGGAGGTACCACATCCCCCTTTCGAATACATATACAGTGGTCGTCCAGTATAACTAATGATATAATGTCTGGGTTCATACGCTATATCGAAAAGTACGTTATATCGAACTAAAATTTTATTATGAGAATTCAATAAATCAGTAAATATGAGTCCCATGTTCCAATTTACCTTAATGTGTTTTTTTTTAATTGTTTCACCTAATAAATAACAAACGTTTACGCGATTCTACGTATGCAAAGATCATGCAAAATCATGTCATTCAAGCACACAAAGTAAACAAGCGTTCGTCATATCGAATACTCCTTTTTTCAACCGTTCGTTATTTAGTAATCAATACCTTTAAAAAAGGCATTCGTTATTTGGAGCGTTCCTTATATAGGCATTCGGTATACTGGACGACCACCGTATATAACTTTTCGGCATAAGTACGGTAATGATAACATTTGTAGCTGTGTCATATTTGAGAACGTTAGCATAAGCGGTTCCGGAGAAAAGCGATATCAGAATTTCAGTTTGTGTGGGCGATTTCATGCCCCTTTTCCAAAATCTACCACTTTTCGATGTAAGTAGGGCATTGACAACATATTTTGCTGTGTCAAATTTCAGGCGCTAGCATAAGCGGTTCCAGAGATAAGCGGTATGAGAATTTCAGTTTGTATGGGTGGTGCCACGGCTCCCTTCCCATTGTCTACCACTTTTCGCCATAAGTACGTTACTGATATTATAAAGAGCTTTGTAAAATTTCAGGGCGTTAGCATAAGCTGTTCCAGATATAAGCGATAGAGAATTTCAATTTGCTTGGGCGGTGCCACGCCCCCTTTTCCAATACCTACCACTTTTCCATAAGTACGCTTTTGATAGCATAAATAGCTGTGCCAAATCTCAAAATGTTAGCATAAGCGGTTCCAGATTAAGGCGATATGAGAATTTCAGTTTGTAAATCTATCACTTTTCGCCGTAAGTACGGTATTGATAACATATGTGGGTGTGTCAATTTTCAGGACGTTGGCATAAGCAGTCCCAGGAAAAGGTATATCCGAATTTCTGTTTGTATGGGAGGTGCCACACCCTTTTTTCCAGTGCCTGCCATTTTTCGCCATAAGTAGGGTAATCTATGCATCCGTGCTCAGTTTCAGTTCCCCAGCTTAATTGGTTTTGGAGATATAGTGGTTTCCACATTTAAGTCTGTATGTCAGATGCCACGCCCCCTATGTAACGGGGTTAACATTTCTGCATTAGAGGAAGTTATATCCATTAAATCGGTGTATGTATCATTGACATCGAGAGACCGGTGCCTTCAAAAAAGGGATTGCAAAATTTTCTTGTGGCGTATTTTTATATAGATATCCCTTAAATCGGTGTATGTATCATTGAAATCGAGCGAACGTTGACTTCAAAAAAGGGATTGCAAAATTTTCTTGTAGCGTATTTATATATAGATACATAAATGAATTGTATGCTTTCAGCATGCTTTTTTGTAATTGAAATTTATTTGGTAGGTTGTAACGATTTTGGTCGGATTTGGGAAGAAAATAGGTAGGGGAAAAAAATTGTTAGTAGCAACGCTGGTTGGAAAACTAAGGTTGGTTATGCGGCCGTTCTCAGTTCGATATTCATATTGGATATCGAAGATCATTTTCGAACGTTCACCACAATGTTTATTGGGTTGCTATTTCTGTTTTTTTTACATCTCGTTCTTTATGTGTATTTAGGCGGTGGTTTATTTCAGTGATTTTTACGCGATTTTCAATAAATTTTCTTTTTCAAATTTAATTAAATTGAAGTGCGCGATAATCGGTTGCAAAAACACGCACAACAATAATAATTTGGTTAGCACGAACATATGCTCAAGAATTGCTTTCATTTTTTCTTTGTGCTTAGTCTTCGTATTCTTTGTTTACTTCTGGTTAATTCCGAAGAAAATAACATGGCGTTGAAATTACAAACGTATGCAAGAAAACTACTTCTTTATTTTGCTTCATCTTGTCAGATCTTGTGTATTTGGATCATGAGAATTTCGCCAGTGTCTCTCGAATGATGATGTGAGCCCCTCACAACTATCGATAGTGCTGACAAAAAAAATATCGATACTATCGATAGTCCCATCGATTTTTTTCCATCACTAACCGTTTGGATAAAACATTAAAAAGACACATGTCACCTTTGAACTTGGGATCGATGGGGTCTTCTCACAACTCATTTAAAAAATATATGTTTCGAGAACTCCGTCACTTTTGCATTGCTACAAACTTGTTAAAAAAGATGCAGATAATAATTCTTTAACGAAGGTGAATTTTAAGTTTGGTATCTCGCCGTCTAACTATAATAAGCTGCTCGATGCTTCGATGTGGCCAGCTGATGTTAAAATAAGACCGTTTCGTTTTTTTTTTCAAAAAACTATTACTACGCAAGACAACCCATAGAAAATCATGTTACCTCTAATGAGCAACCTTTCGTGGTACACGCGAGCAGAAATAAACGTTATTCAAATAATTCTTTGTCAATATATTTTCAAAATATGTCAGGCATGAGAACCAAAGCCTCTGCCCTCTACGATGCCACTTCTAAGAATGATTATGATTTGATAGTTCTTGTTGAGACGTGGTTAACTGCGGATTATTTCGACGCTGGATTTTTTGATAAACAGCTATACAACGTCTTTCGCAAAGATCGGGATGTCGTAAAGACAGGTCTTACACGAGGTGGGGGAGTTCTAATAGCTGTGAGGAAAGAACTACGCACTTCCGTGGTACCTCTTAAGAACGCTGATGCGCTCATTGATCAGCTAATCATTTCGCTAGTGGGTAATAAAGGTATTCTTTATGTTAGTGTATCTTATAAACCCCCTGTTAGATTATGTACTATAATAATGCAACCTTGATTCACTTTATATTTCTTGCATTTTTGCTTTATACATTATTCTGCCATTTTCTTCTATTGTACGTATTATACATACTTGTTTTTTCTTGAATAAAACTGTCTACGCTAAACAACGTGTTTTTGCTTATAATAGTTAACAGAGTTATGGGCCCAGCGTGTGTCGCTAATTGTTTCAAATAAAGTTCTATGTGAAAAAAAAATAAAATTACTAAGTACATATTTTTTTCGTAAACCAAAATGAACGGAATCAGCATCGAGAAGCTAGATGGCGAGAATTATTCAACCTGGTGTGTCCAGATGAAAAGTTTTTTGATTACTCTGGATTGTTGGTATCCTGTGGAAACAATATGTTTGGAAGACTGGACTGCTCTAGAAAAGGCTACTTTCGCTAAAGCAGACAGAAAGGCATTGGCGTTAATCACCTTAAATGTTAAAGGTTCTGAGCTACTACATATTAAAGATTGCCTACATTCTAAGTCAGCGTGGGAAAAGTTAGACGAAATTTATAATGCAAGAGGACCAGCAAGGAAGGTTTCATTGTTTAAAAACTTGGTTCGTTTTCAAATTAAACGCAGTGAGAGGTTTGGTCCTCAAATTAACAAATTTTGTTCAATTGTGGAAAGTCTTCGGGAACTGCAAATTTCAACACCGGATGATCTTCTGTCCATTTTGTTGCTGTGTTCGCTACCTGCGGAGATGGAAAATTTTGTAGTTGCGATCGAGGCAAGAGATGAGTTGCCAACACTGGTAAAACTGAAATGCAAGCTACAGGAAGAAGAGTATCGCCGGGCTTCGAACAATGTAGGAGAAAATAATGTAAATCGCGAGGATGAGCGCGTGCTTTCTATTAATTCCACGAGACGTAAGTCAAATAAAGGTCATGAGAAACGTAGGTGTTATATATGCGGTGCACATGGTCATATAAGCACGCAGTGCAAGAACAAAAACAAACGCAGAGAGCACTCAAGTAATGCAGTATTGGGGATAAGCAGCGAAATATATGATAAAAGAAATGAATTCATTCTCGATAGCGGTGCATCTAGTCACATGTGTTGTGAGAAACCATTTTTCGTTGAGTTAACAGAATGCGATGATGACGTTATGCTGGCGTCTGGTGATAAAGTGAGAGTTCATGCTATTGGTAATGTAAAGCTAAAATCAGAGTTTTCTGACATTACTTTAATAGATGTGTTTTATGTTCCACAATTACACTCCAATTTTTTATCTGTTGCAAAACGTGTTCAGAGAGGTAATAAAGTTGTGTTTATGAATGGAAGAGCTGTTATCAAAAATAAGTTTAATGATATTTTGTTTAATGCTCCTTTGCAAAATAATATATACAAAGCTAAATTGTCCAAACATAAAGAGAATTTCGCTATGCAAATTGGTGACAGTTCAAGCGAAAAAGTCAGAATTTGGCATCAAAGGTTCGGCCATTTAAACTGCGGTGATATATTTAAACTTTTTAACGAGAACATGGTCAAAGGCAAGGAGAAGCTGAATAAAACTGAGTGCTTTAATTCTGAGATTTGTGCTACTTGCAAAATAAAATAAACGAAAAGAGTTCTGTCAAAGCAGCCCTTAGAAATTATTCATACTGACCTATGTGGGCCGATGAGGGTTAAATCTCAAAGTGGCTCTCTTTATTTTATGTCTTTAATAGACGACTACACGAGATATGCTCATGTTTATTTTTTGAAGCACAAGTCAGAGGCACTTGAATGTTTAAAAGATTTCGTAGCGAAAGCTGAAAACCAAACTGGAAAAAAGTTAAAGACGCTTAGGAGTGACAACGGCCGAGAATACGTGAATGAAGATATGAGAAAATATTTGAGTCTAAAAGGTATAATTCACCAAACCACAAGCCCATATACGCCGGAGCAAAACGGCATAGCTGAACGTTTTAATAGGACTATTGTTGAAATGGCGCGCTGTATCTTACAGCAATCGATGTTACCTCATAATTTGTGGTCTGAAGCGGTCAACACTGCTGTTTATGTAAGAAATCGATCTCCTTCAAAAGTTTTGAAAAATACTACTCCATTTGAGTTTTGGTTAGGTCGAAAACCACCCGTTGGCGACATGAAGGTGTTTGGTTGCGATGCGGTCGTTCTAAATAAGAAACCTGGTAAATCCAAATTTGAACGAAAAGGTGATATTGTTAAATTTGTAGGGTATGCACGAGACTGCAAAGCGTATAGGTTCTATGATGCTGCCAACAAATCAATTATCGTGGCAAGAGATGCTATATTTTTTGAGAAAATGTTTATAACTAGTCCTCAATCAAATCAAACTGACGAAGAACCACATAATAATACATTGCCATTATTGTAGGAGCAAGTCACGACCACTATAAGTGAGGGTCAAGCTTGTAGTGGTCAAAACTGTGAAAGTGAGCCTAATACCGTAGAGCAAAATTAATATGAGAATAGTAATGAAGATTCTGATCCAGAGCAGATAGTAAACCCTCAAGGACGTGTTAAAAGAGGGAGGCCTAAAATTTTGAGAAGTGGTACTGTTGGAAGGCCGCGGAAAATTTTCGCAATTGATCCTGTTACAAACGTTTTAAATTCTATTTCATGCGTGGTGAGTGATCATATTACAATAAAAGAAGCTCTAAATGGCGAAAGTTCAGTGCATTGGAAAAACGCTATGGCCGCAGAAATGATGACGCTAAGGAACAATAATACTTGGGAGTTAGTAGAAAAACCACCGCAGAAAAATATTATTGGTTGCAAATGGGTATTTGCAACAAAGAGAAGACCTGACGGTAGTATCGAAAAATATAAAGCGCGGCTTGTTGCCCAAGGCTGTTCCCAGCGTGAAAATATTGACTATTTTGATACATATTCACCCGTAGTAAGACACGCTACTATTCGACTTATATTGGCCATTTCAGTCAAATATCAACTTCTGGTACACCACTTTGATATAGCGTCAGCTTATCTAAATGGGGAGTTGAAAGAAGAACTCTATATGCGTCAACCAGCTCTGTTTGAGGACAAACAAAAACCAAATAGCGTTTGTCGCTTGAAGAAGTCGATATATGGCTTAAAACAGGCCGGTAGAGATTGGACCGAGAAGATAAACGATATATTGGTTAAAATTGGATTCAATCGATCAAAATCAGACTGTTGCGTTTTTTATAGAGTAAGCTCTAATGAGATGAGCATAATCGGGGTCTATGTTGACGACCTGATAGTCGCAAGCAAATCAAGGGAATCGATAAGCAATATTTTGGACAAATTGAATGAAAGCGTTCAGGCTGTAGATCGAGGTCCGATTCAGCATTACCTTGGCATGCAGATCGAAAGAGACGGAAGTCGGGGAAAAATTAAAGTTCATCAGAAGTCTTATATCGCGAAATTGCTCGATGAGTGGGGCATGACAGATTGTAAATCAGCATTTACTCCGATCCCAAGTGGATGTATACTACAAAAATGTTCTAAGCTCAATTGTGGTGACGATTGTACTAAGAAATTTCAGTCGTTAATGGGTGCATTAACTTATTTATCTACGATTTCAAGACCTGATATATCATTTGCCATTTCAAAATTGTCGCAGTTTTGAAATCATGCTCATCAAGAACATTTTATTATAGCGAAACATGTTTTGCGTTACTTAAAGCACACTAGTGACGCATGTTTGCAGTATGCCAATTGCAATGATTTTGTATGCTACACGGATTCCGATTGGGCATCTGATGGGTCCGATAGAAAATCTTATAGCGGCTTTGTTCTTTTCTTTGGAGATGGTCCAATACAATGGGAATCTAAAGCTGGGATCCCACGGATGCCGGAATACACCAATTATTGCCTCATTTTATGCCCCAATCGTGTGATTTCACAATAAATTGACTCATGCGGCAATAGAGGCCGATATTGTGCTTACTGTGCCCAATCAAATACGGCCCGTGTGCGGCAATCGTGTGATAGCTCGATTGGCAATCATGGGGCAATGAAAATTTCAAAATTGCTGCAATATTTATTGTGTTCTTGTGCGGCAATTGAAGTGAACAATACACAACAAAATATTTAGGCTGTTTATTAATAATTTAATTTTTTGCTTCCTTATGTGTCCAAAAATCACTGAAATGAATATCCTTGTTTTCGGATGCAAAATAACTTTTAATTTAATTTGTATTCAAATTATAATTTTTCTTGAAGTCCGATGACGGAATCTTTGCTGCGATATATACCACCACAAGCAAAACTCATACGAGAAGAATACGAAAGATGTTTTATGTCACCAATTGGCGAACTGCCATGACAGTATAAATTTATTAAAAAAAAACTTAAAAGTTCAATACAGACCACGACAAAACGGTAGAACTTCAACATTTCGACCAGTCTTGACTATTTTTCTTCTATTTATTTAATCTTCATTATTTTTGTTAAAAGTATAGCTCATTGTCTCACAAAAACTGCATAAATCCAAATTGCAAGCTTTATACAAAAATTATGGACATTTCTTAAACTTTTGAACACAATCCCACGGTTTTTAATTTGGATTTCTGGAAAAAAAAATGTTATTTAGTTTTATAAACTAAAAATTAAAATTATCATTAAAATTTAGTATAAGGTGGAAGTTTGAAGTTGCTAAAAAATGCTGTTGATTTTTTATAATTTTTTTAGCTGACGGTATTATGCACTTTCTTCTCTGTAAATTACTTTGTAAACTGCATAACAAAATTTTTTCTAGAAATCCCAATTAAAAACCATTGAATTGTTATCAAAAGTTTAAGAAATGTTTATAATTTTTGTATAAAGTTTGAAAACTGGACTTAAGTGGTTTTTACTAGACAGTGAGGTATGGCTTTATAGGAAAAAATTAACATTAAACAAACAGAAGAAAAAAGTCAAGACTGATCAAAATGTTAAGGTGCTATCTTTTCTTGCGAGCTGTACACATAATTATAAAATTTCATTCAAAACATAAATTATGTAAATTCACAGCTTTCATTTAAACAAACATAACTATTTTGTACCAATTTACTTGTAATGAGTAAAAAACCTCTACGTAACAAAATTAAAACGAAAACTGTTGCAACTTGAACTCCACATAGAACGTTGCAGTCATCGTCGAAGAATAAAAAACTATACACTCAAACTTCTAAATGAATGCGTGAGTTTTCATTGGACACAAGTTTTTGCTTCTTTGCTTTCAAACAACAAAAAAATTTCCACAAAATGAGCCCGCAATATACAATTGTTTTATTAATTTTTTTTTATTAAGAATACGCCATTTTTACACAACAGAGAAAAAAACAGAATTTAGAAGTCAGCGCAACACCTTATGGTCACAATTGCCGCATGCTCGAACAATCGTGTGATAAGTTTGGGGCAATGTTTGTCACTATATTGCTTTTCGCCAACTTGCGGCAATCAGAATTGTATAAAAACAGGAAACCGTGTGACTGTACAGAATTTGATTGGGACAATTTTTTTTATTGTGCTCTAATACAGCACAATAAAAATTGTTCCAGATTGGTCCATTTGCGGCAATCGTGGGACCTCGTCTTAAGAAACAAAATGTAATCGCTTTAAGCTCAACCGAAGCCGAATATATTTCAATGTGTCAAGCTGCCAGAGAGGTGATGTTTCTAAGAAATTTGCTGAGAGAAACCGGGTTTAAGGAGTACATCGAATTTCTAACGCTTATCTACTGTGACAATCAAGGAGCTGCATTTCTGGCGAATAACGATACAACAAAGAAAAGGGGTAAACATATAGATATTAAGTTTCACTATGTTAGAGAAAAATGTAATCTCAAAGAACTAAAAATTGAATACGTCTCCACTACAGATAATGTAGCAGATGGTTTTACTAAGAGTTTGAGTAAAGTCAAACACAATTTTTGTACACAAATACTACATTTCTAAAATCAATTAACTTCATGTGTAAATTTGTTTAAACTGTTGTGAATTATGGTTGAGGCGGAGTATGTTAGATTATGTACTATAATAATGCAACCCTGATTCACTTTATATTTCTTGCATTTTTGCTTTATACATTATTCTGCCATTTTCTTCTATTGTACGTATTATACATACTTGTTTTTTCTTGAATAAATCGTGAACTGTCTACGCTAAACAACGAGTTTTTGTTTATAATAGTTAACACCCCCAAATAGCTCTGATAAGTTATATGATTATCATGTTAATAACATTATGCATATTCCGAGGACTAATTCTAACGAGCAGCTATGCGTATTAGGCGATTTTAATTTGAATAAAATAATATGTGACCTGGTCTACGAAAAGGGAGCTTACGTGCGAAAACCAGTTTTCTGTGAAAAAGCTGTTAAAAGTAAGCAACTCGTTTCGTCAGTTTCTCATTATCTCGTTAATTGTTCTCCGCGCCGGACGTCCAGTAAGTGTTGTTGTTGGTCGGAATATTATTATAGTTCATCGTGTAAGTTGCTAGTGTGGAACATCTAAAAAAGTAACACTGAAGAAGTGACGTTTACTGTTTCTGTTGATTATCGTCTTCGCATTTCGCATGAAATGAAACATGAGTGTTGATGAGGAGTTCAGTGCCGTATACGGACAATATTTCCATGAAAAGGATGATGAAAACGATGAAGAAAACTATGAAGAGAGCGATGATGATGAAGACGAAGTATGTGTATCTCAGGCAGAAGATGATACCGAACAAACTTTTGTTAAGATGGACCTGTATGTTGTTGATGTAAAGG
Organism: Rhagoletis pomonella; assembly: GCF_013731165.1. Taxonomy (NCBI): domain Eukaryota; kingdom Metazoa; phylum Arthropoda; class Insecta; order Diptera; family Tephritidae; genus Rhagoletis; species Rhagoletis pomonella. The sequence continues at coordinate 60,153 of NW_023459134.1, read as the reverse complement.
AGGAGGAGCTGGTAACAAAATTTCTGTCAAAAGATTGTTGTAATAATGAATGCCATACACTGATACCACGGGAAATGATCGAGAGTACGCGGAACAATTGTTTAGAGATGTCGAAAAATGAACTTGATTTAGTGATACTAAGTCACATCGAAGCTGGAATGAATTATGAGTAACGAAAAGCTAGAAAGTGTATACGCAAAGCTTGATGGGCGGAAGAAATATGGACAGAGACAGGATACAGAAGTTATGAGGCATAGAATTCAATTTACCTTCTACAGAGTACCTGTTTGTCGTTCGTTTTTCCTTTTTGTACATGCCTGTACGACGAAGCGTTACGAAAATTTAGTACGTCATTTTCACGCACAGGGTGTAACAGTGCGCCAACACGGACTGGCAAATAAACCGAGTACATATCCAAAGTCATTTACATAAACCGGCTGACATCGAAAAAGCTGTTAAATTCATCGAGTCTATAGCCGAATTAATGGCTCTTCCACTGCCCGGACGACTCCCAAAATTTAAGGATTTTCGGATAATGAAACTGCCATCCAGCGAGACGAAGTCCTCAATTTATCGAAAATACATTTCTTCACTCAGTGATGACGAATTGAAGATGAGTAATTGCAGTTTTCGACGGATATGGTCCAAATACATACCCCATGTTACAGTTATGAAACCAGCGGATGATCTCTGCGATGTCTGCCGTGGTAAGTAGCTCATTATTTTCTCATTTTATAGTTGTATCAAACGTTGAGATTAAATTCAGTATTTTTTCTTTTAATAGGAAACACAATACCGATTGCGCAAGCCAAAGGTGTTACTGACATTGTACGCGCACAGAAGCTTAATCAATTTCTTGATCACCTCCACCGAGCCCGAAATCAACGAGAATATTATCAAAGTTGGTGTAGAAATACTGACCCTACAGCAGTCGTTCTGTCATTTGATTTTGCCCAAACCGTTCACTACCCTGTCAGTCCACAACAACCTGGTACAGCATACTTCAAAGCAATCAAGAAGTGCGGAGTCTTCGGAATTACAGACTACAGACAGATTCAGGTTAGAATTTCAAACTGAATCATAGGAACTCAAATTGCTCGCCTTTACAGGATCTTACTTATATTTTTTTTTTTACAGTACAGTTACATGATAGACGAAAAAGATGACGTTGGTAAAGGACCTAACTGTGTTGTGAGCATCCTGCATTATCACCTGCAAACCTACTATAAAGACATTGAAACACTCGTTCTTTTCTGTGACAATTGTGTTGGGCAGAATAAGAATAACACTGTACTATCATATCTGCAATGGTGTTTGGCTCGGGGTCTTAACAAAACTATTTTATTCAATTTTCTACTTACCGGGCACACTAAGTTCGCGCCTGATCGTTACTTCGGTATTTTCAAAAGTAAGTATGCCGTCAGTAACATCGACACGTATGCAGATTTACTGCAGTGTGTCGAGGTATCATCACCTGGGGGTTATAATAAAGCTGTATCGGCTGAAAAAGTCGTCTGGTATGAATGGGACAGCAATTTTAAACCACTGTACAAGTCACTTGTTGGAATAACGCAATTCCATCATTTCATAATCTCTACAGATTGTGTAAAAACAAAGAAATTCGCAGACAGTGAAGAAGTGCAGTCCTTTAAGCTTCTGTTAAAACCTATCGATCCTGAAATGCCGAAAGTTATACAGCCAGCCGGTTTATCTTTGGAACGTCAGTGGTACATCTATCACAATCTTCGCAGCTTAGTTTCGGATATATCTTAAGTAGATATTGTGGCTCCATTGCCGAAAGAATTGCCATCGAAGAAACGGAAGGCAAAAACTAGTGAAGATGTTCTCAAACCAGACGAGGAACCAGGTCCATCTTCCTCAGGATCAACACGTAAAAAGATCTCAAGGAAAACGACAACAAAGAAAAATACATAAACTACTCAGCATTATTATTTTTGGCCCATAATACGTTTTTCTAGTGTATAATCATGTCTTTATAGCCTATAATTCAATGTATTTTGTTCATTACCAATAAATTATATTTTGTCGTATTTTTACTCTTCTTTCTCTACATTTTTAGTACATTTCTAAGCAAGTTAGGATTTTCTGCTTTTCCCCACGTGAAAAAGCATCTCATCTTCCATCCGAATCAACCAAAAAGTGAAAATTGATTTTTTGACACCTAAGCCCCCTTTCCGTAGACCAGGTCACATATGGAGTTATTTGCCGGGTGAGAATATTCTAATACCCAACAATGTCAATTATGCTAATGAAATCCATTTAGTTGATAGTTTTTATAGCTTACAATTAGTGCAAATTAACCATTTTGTAAATGCACTACATAAAATCTTAGATCTTATTTTTGTTAGTAATGATTTAAAATATAATTTGCTGCATTCTTGTAATCCGTTATCCGTTACTGATAAGCATCACGTCCCCCTAATTTTTGAATTAGAATTTTATGAGTATGCGCATATTGTATCTAGGAACGATGTTAAATTCAATTATAGTCGATTTGATTTTGCCCTAGTAAATAATTTAATTATTAACGTTAATTAGCAACTTTTGTTTCAGGAACGTAATCTTGCAGACTGGTTTGAAATATTTAAAAGTAATATTTCGGAAATAGTGAAAAACAATATTCCTCTTTTTCCAGCAAGGATGCATAAATTGCCTTGGTATACAAATAGGTTAAAGAAATTTAATAATTTGCGCAATAAATTTTTTAAGCTCTCTAAGGAATCAGGATCCCCTCAGCACAAGCATGAATACTTAAAGTACAATTGAACTCTTTCAATTGTTTGAATAAATTTTTATACAATCAATACGTTTTAGGCTTCGAAAATAATATTAAGTCCAATCCGAAATCTTTTTGGAACTTCATTCGCTCGAAGCAATCGTCGTCAGCAATTCCATTGTCAGTGTCTTATCAAGGCAAAAACTCTTCGTCATCCTATGAGTCAGCAAATTTTTTTGCGGAATTTTTTAAGGCAAACTTTAGAGGCGGAAGATTTTTGGAAGGATGATAATGTTATTTTAAGTAATATTGTGCCGCATTTAGATTTCTGCACTTTAGTTCTTGATACTGATGATATTATATCAAGTATTCAGACTCTCAAAAATTCGCAACAGTGTGATAGTCATCAACTGTCATCCTTTTTTCTAAAACAATGTGTGCCTTCCATTGCTGAACCATTATTACATCTATATATAAATACGCCACAAGAAAATTTTGCAATCCCTTTTTTGAAAGCACCGTTAGCTCGATTTCAATGAGACATATACCGATTTAAAGGATATAACTTCGTCTAATCCAGAAATGTTAATCCCGATACATAGGGGGCGTGGCATCTGACATATAGCCTAAAATGTGAAAACCACAATATCTCTAAAGCCAATTATTCTGGGGAACTGAAACTTAGCACAGATGCATAGATTGTAAATACCAGGGACGTGAACCGGTTTTGAACCGAACCGGTTTTAAACCGGAAAACCGCTTTTTTCTATTAATTAACTGAACCATTAACCGAACCGAAATTTTCCACAAATGTTTGATCCGAACCGAAAACCGAACCACTTTCCATAAAGGTTTAAAGGTTCGTTCCAACCAATTTTCAATAGATAAATATACTCACTTTATTTTCTTTTTGTTAAACATGGTAATACCTACCACGTTTGTTTACCATGTGATGTGACGGCTTTTTACTAGCAATAACATCTTAGCCAGCTAATCCAGTTTCTGACAAAATATTTGCATAAGTTTATAGTTGAGTGGTCGTTTTCCAACACTGGTGAGAGGAATTTTTTTTTGGGACACCTCTTGTCATTACCTATAGAGAGTATCAGTGCAGAGAATTACCTCCTTTTCCATTTTGGGCTCCGACGTGTAAATACACCTAGTTTTTCAGTTCAGCGACTAGCCAAAAAGACTAAATCCAAATCGTAATTTTTTTATTACAGCACCTTTAGCTTCCAACTCCTTTTTTTAGGAATAAAAATGTAAGTAGTGGGTGAAGTATAAAGTGATTTTTTTCACCAAAAGAAATTTTATTTAGATTTCCAATATAGACATAGATATATCGAATCTAAACCGACTAGCATTGACTCTAAAGTCAAAGGTTTCCACGCTGCCATTAATTTACTGGAGAAGGTAATTATTCTCTTCGTTTCATTCTATCAAAAATTTTCGCAAAAACACCTAACTATGTAGATTGGCCTACAAATCAATGCAATTAAGGAAGTACATTTTTTTTACAGCAACACGTGTGCTCTTCAACGCTCCACCCGATGCCCCTCATAATTCTTACTTCTATATGTAGCCAAAACCTACAAAAGGTAAAAAGAGGAACAGTCATCGTTACCGCAGAGTCTCCTAAGCGAGCGACCAGTTTCTATCTGCTCAGCTTCCATATGTATTTCGTAGGAAGATCCACCACACAAAAAGAGTCCGCTAAAGAGCAGCGATTAGGAAAAAGTCCCATCGTGAAGAATCAGAAAAATAATAATTAAAAAAAAAAAAAATAAAACCAAACCCACCCGAATCAAAAGTCGAAAAAAATATATATACATATGTGTTATATATATATATAAGTATATATATGTATGAGCATATATGTATAGGTATACCAAAATTTGCAAATTGATTATAATTACTACATATAGTTTTGCTCAATATTTAAAAACACCAAAAAAAAAATTAACTAATCACGTACCTATTGCCATTAGAATTGAAGATGAAATAATAAGTATGATACATAGTTAGTTAACGTTCAAAAACAAAAAAAAAAAAAAAAAAAAAAAAGTGAACAGTGTTCTATATATGCGAGACCTGTATCTACTCGTACGAATGCAAAATTTACTAAACAAGGAAAAAAAAACTGCCAACAAAAAAAAATAAAAAATTTGCCAAATTATACTGAAACTAGCAGGATTACCCTAGTGCTGTACATATGTATACATATATATAGAATTACATTGCATTTCTCAACTAACAACAACCACAGAATACCAGCACCGCAGTCATCGTGTAAGGCCTTGCATCTTGTTGCTGAGCTCTAAAATGTAAGTTCCCCGTCGGAAATTCAATTACTTTGAAAGCAATTTAAAAAGTACTTTTTTGCCAACCACAAGTAGTTTGAGTTCTTCCTTTTTTCTTGTAAGCAACTAACTTTATTAACAAGGCGATGTCCTAAACCCAAGCTAATTATCCGACGCTGCATATGTTCCAACTACTTTAAAATTCATAAACTGCACAAATAGTTTGTTTCCAACTACTTTGTCAATTGATTAATTTCTGAGACAAGTCAGTTATTTTCGACAGGGTTGTTTCTTTTGTTCTTTTTGCTATACCTTTCTCACTAAATATGCATATTTATACATACGTACATATTTACCTTTTAAGTTTTTTTTTTGCATACCTTCTTACGCAGGAAGAGAAAGAGAGACGAAGAGCTTTATTGAGCTGAGATTGGGTTTTACTATAAACCTAAATACATAAGTGTTTTCACAGTCCAGCATTGTCTCTCACTCTCTCCCTTGGTTTTTACTATTTGTTTATAAATGATTCGTTTCACCATTCACCATAGATAATCAAAAAAAAAAAAAAAAAAAAAAAAAACTAACTCTAGAATTTAAACTTTTCGCGAGTACCCATATTAGTAGTTATAAGTCGGCCATTGTTTCATTTTTGTTGTTGGACATTTCTTATTTTTTGAATTGCTACATTATACATTAAATTAAAGGAAACCGCTCCTTTGTAACTTATTAAACAAATAACCACAACAACAAAAAAAAAAGAAAAAAAAAGGAACAAAAACTGTTGTACAAAAGAAACATTAAGATCTACAAGCCCCTTATATCTAGGTATGTAGTATGTGTAAGTCTTTTCTTGATGTAATAAATTTGAATATTATAATGGAGTAATTTGAACTTTTCCTTGGCGGTAGGGTAGCGGGAAGGTTTGATGAAAGTTGATTGGGGATTTTCAATTAAGCGCCATTGAGAATCCATGGAGGGTGGGCTTAGCCACTGCATCTGCGCTAGAAAAAAAAAAATGTAAGATGCAGGAAAGGAATCAGCAACAACGAGACTCGTAGGCCATTCTTCTTTTTGATTATTTAAAGATTTTGCGTTTCGTTTTGGGTTAAACTTCAGTCGATCAGTTTCGTCGGCATTTTGGTCTTATTTTTATTTTATTTTCTAGGAACTCTTTAAACTTTTTGAACCAACTACCTTAGTTTTGGGCCAATAGTCACCGCTTTGACGAACCAATCCAAAAGTGCAAAAACGATTCGAACTGCTGAACCGAACCGACTAAATTTTTCATCTGGCTCACGTCCCTGGTAAATACCCTACTTACGGTGAAAAATGGTAGGTACTGGAAAAGTGGGCGTGTCACTTCCCATACAAACTGAAATTCTTATATCGCTTATCTCTTGAACCGCCAATGCTAACGTCCTGAAATTTCACACAGCAATATATGTTGTCAATACCACACATACGGCGAAAAGTGGTATATTTTGGAAAAGGGGGCATGGCACCGCCCACACAAACTGAAATTCTCATACCGCCTATCTCTGGAACCGCTTATGCTAACGTCCTGAAATTTGACACAGCTATTTATGATATCAATAGCGTACTTATGGCGAAAAGTGGTAGATAAGCTTAATTTTAATCTTCACATTAATGTGACAGTCAACAAGGCTAAAGGTGTACTTGCATTTGTGAAACGATGGTCAAAAGAATTTAGTGACCCTTATATCACTAAAACCCTGTTTACAACATTAGTTAGGCCGATTCTGGAATACGGCTCGGTGGTTTGGAATCCAAGGTATCAAATTTACTCAGACAAGATAGAATCAATTCAAAAACAATTCCTACTTTTTGCTTTAAGAAATTTCCGATGGGATTCTCAATATAGTCTTCCACCTTATACGAGTCGCTTAAAACTTATTAACCTTCCTACACTTGCCAGTCGCAGGGAAATGCTTGGTATAATTTTTATGGTTAAATTACTGACAGGCTCAATTTCAAGTCCGTCTCTTCTGGCTGATGTAAGCTTTAATGTTCCGTCACGCGTATCAAGACACTTTTGTCCCATATTTCTGAAAGCCTGTAAAACCAATTTTGAATTGCACGACCCACTCCGTTGCTTATGCCAGGATTTTAACTCTCACTCCAGCACGTTTGATATATCAGATCCGCTTTTCAGCATTAAGAAAGCGATACTCTCCTCTCTCAATAAGTGAATTATTGACATAAATACATAAAGTCAGCTGATGAATTTAGTTCTGTAGCTGAACAGTTTTAGATCTCGACACTTAACAAACTCCTGCCTATCGTGACTCGGCACAAAAATTTAAAATATTGGTTCCGTACGTCATGCGGACTGCGCCCCTCGTGCGGATGGGCGGGAATGGAGGGTAAAAACCGTTGGGATATTATTATTATTATAATGGGAAAGGGGGTGTGGCACCGCCCATACAAACTGAGATTCTCATACCGTTTATCTCTGGAACCGCATATGCTAACGTCTTGAAATTTGACACGGCAATATATGTTGTCAATACCGTACTTATGGCGAAGAGTCGTAGATTTTGGAAAAAGGGGCGTGGCTCCGCCCATAAAAACTGAAATTCGGTATCGATTATCTCTGGAACCACTTATTTTAAGGTAATGAAATTTTATACACCTACATTTATGCACATATAAAATCGCAAGAATCATTCAATTGAGAACCATTTTCTCCCAGATTTTGAAATCGCATGGAATGATTGTTGTTTTGTGCAAAAGTTTTTAGAAGGACCAGTATGTTTGTCTTCCGATATGTGGCGCAGGGATTGAGAGCTATCCTAAAAAATCATATTTTTGATCAGATTTGTTTCACTTTTAAAACACATATGATTAACATAAAATTTGGTATAACTTGGTAGCCCAATCGTGTGATGAAAGAATATTGGGCTCTTGCCCAGTCTTGATAAAAACCCGTGTGAAACCGTCGTTAGAGAAGGAAATATTATCTTTTGTTGTAAACCTTCAGGTTACTTTCTCAACCGTTAACGATTCTGATGAAAAAAGAAAGAGTTTATGTAGATGTGGGCAATTTAGTTTTTAACCTCCAAGAGGTGCTTAGGCAAATATAATCGAAAAACTTATTTACAGTCTGAATTGGTATATGTTTGACATATTAGTCAGTGATGAACATCTCATCTACATATACATACAAATACAAATGCATATTTATTATAAATGATTATTGAGGTTCCTTTTTCGGTCTATTTTCAAAAGCTACTGAAGATATTTGGAGGAGACTTGGTAGAACTAGCATTAATCAATCCGGTATTAACGTTCATCAGTGTTGCCGTTTTAGCGCTTTGGTGGATAGATTTAGCTACAACATACTTTTTTTGGCCACATAAATTTTAAATTGCCTCTAGCCCTTTTTTTAGCCCTTTGGAGAATTCGTTCACACTTGGCATGAAAAGGTTGTATATGCTTGAATTGATCTCTTTTTTACAACGCTTTTATCAACTTGCAATGTTGTGTGTCCAGAAACTTTCAATGTTGTGGATCCAGAAACTTTCAATGTTGTGTGTCCGACACCATAAAGCTTTGCTTTGAAACGTTCCTATAAAAAAGCATAGGGCAACATCTGTAGTGAATAGGGCGAGGTAGATGACATCTAGATGTCGCCCTATGTACTACGTTTGCTACAGCGGAAATAGACGACACGCCATTTCTTTAAATAAAATTAATTGCTGCTCGTTTGTATGTACATACATATGTAAATGCATGTGTGTGCACCTTTCTATTAATATCGTGGAATTATTTTAATATCTATTGCAAAATTTTATTCAGACAGGACTAAAAAGTAGAAAATAAATAATATAAAAAAAA
>NW_023459134.1:33966-36258 GCF_013731165.1 Rhagoletis pomonella | reverse complement strand
CAGTTAGTACTTCAGTGAAATCGACTCAAACAGACCGGCCAGTCAAAGGTGATAAAACAGGGAAGAGGTCGGCGAACGAACCCACACCCGAGAACCGCCCACAACCGAAAGATAAACGCATTCGTGTCAACTCACCTCGAGCACAAGCAGAGAAAATGGATCGCCAAACTCGTAGCAGTGATTAACCAGCAACTGCTGACAACGCGGCCCAGAAGCCAAAAGGCGATAACCATTCGCTATGCTCCAACGCTACCACAGCCAACTTAAATATGGAGTGGACTAAGGTGAAACCGAAAAGACGGCAGAGAAAAAAGCCAACCCGCCCGGACGCCATTGTAGTCAAATCCTCTGGAGAGTGTTCTTATGCTGACATTTTGAAAATGGTAAAGAGCGAGGGAAGCCTGAAGGGTTTAAGCGAAACTGTGCGGAAGATCAGGAAAACAGCTTGTGGCGATCTCCTGTTTCAGCTGAATAAGTCTGAGGACGTAAATACTGCGAAACTTCAAGAGGCAGTCGAAGGAGTACTGGCAGGTAAAGCAGAAGTCAGGACCCTAACTGAAATGGTTCATATAGAGATACATGATATCGACGAAGTTACGACAAGCGAAGAGGTGTGCTTAGCTTTAAATGGTCAGGGTGGGTCCACTAAAGTGCTAGTATCCGATATCCGGTCGATGCGAAAAGCGTACGGAGGCACACAGACCGCAACCTTACTCCTACCCGAGAGCTTTGCCAATAAGCTAGTAGGCCAAGGTAAAATCAGAATTGGCTGGGTTATCTGCCGAATAAGACATAAAATACAGCCAAATCGCTGCTACAAATGTTTTGAGTTCGGCCACATATCGAAGGGCTGTCGGAGCAGCGACGATTTTCGCAAATCGTGCTTCAAGTGCGGTCAAACTGGGCATACGGCCAAACTATGCACAAATGCACCACGGTGCTTATTATGCGTAAAACGCGGCAGCAATCCTACCAGCCACCAGGCAGGAGGCAACAAGTGTCCGGTATATCAACTGGCGCTAAGCAAAATAAAGGTATGATGAGACTTTTGCAGCTTAACCTCAACCACTGCCAAGCGGCGCAGGACCTCCTGTCGCAAACAATATTAGAGGAAAAAATCGATATTGCGATACTCAGTGAGCCATACAAATCGAAATCGTCTTCAGGATCAAAGCGGAAAAGCGGCTCTCTGGTCATGCGGGAACCCAGCTCGCTGGATGCAGGGTGCCGTGTCCGCAAATGGCTTCATTGGTGCGGAGATCGGCAACTTGTACGTATACAGCTGCTACACAAGAGTGGGGATACCGCAGTACAAGCCCAAGAGGGCGAGCTCTTCTGGAGGCTTTCGCTTGTTTGGACGTCGTTTTACTAAACACGGGAACTGAACACACTTTCAGCCGAAACGGTTTTGGGTCAATAATAGACCTGACCTTTATCAGTTCCGGGCTATATAGATTCACTGAATGGAAACATAGCACGTGTTATACGCAAAGTGATCATTCAGCTTTAATTTGCAATATCAACTGCAGACGAGAACTGTCTAAGCGGACTCACAACCCCGTAGTATCGCACGGGTGGAAAACCAGTACTTTCGACCCCGAATCGTTTACCAGCATGCTACCATCCACCGTTTACCAAGGGTCAGCAGACTCCATGGCCGAACACCTAATGGCCGACATTCGCGCAGCTTGCGATGCATCAATGGCCAGGAGAACTTCCTCCACGTATCGTCATGCGGTCTACTGGTGGAACGATAACATAGCGGACCTGCGAAAGAAATGTCTAAGATGTAGGCGAAATGCTCAGAGAGCTAGGGAAAGAGACAACTTCGTGGTATTTCGTGCGGCTTATAAGAGTGCACGCGACGCACTAAAGAAAGGAATTAAATAAAGTAAACGGCAATGCTTCTTAGAGCTCTGCGATGATGCTGAACGGAATCCTTGGGGCTCGGCTTACAAAATTGTCTCAAAAAAGCTGAAAGGCAGAAACATGAACCCGACAAACGCTGCATACCTAAAGTCCGTCGTGGGGACACTATTTTCTGTACAGAGACCGTTAGTGTCCACTATGGATGGCGAGCCGTTGAGTGTTGTTGACCCTGTAACGGAAGAAGAAATCACACTCGCAACATCGAAGGTGGAAGTAAAGAAAGCTCCTGGCCCCGATGGCGTACCCAACATAGCTCTTAAGCTTGCAGTCCACCAGTGCGCTTCCTTATTCCTACAAGTTTTTAATGAGTGTTTCACGAATGGAACTTTCCCTCAAATCTGGAAGAGGCAAAAGCTGGTTTTA
>NW_023459134.1:31752-33866 GCF_013731165.1 Rhagoletis pomonella | reverse complement strand
GTCCAAGAAAAAGGCGGTATATCGGCAAACCAATTCGGGTTTAGAAAAGGGAAATCCACTGTGAATGCGGTATCAGAAGTCATTAAGTTAGCACGGGATGCAACAAGCGGTACACGGTGGCTGGGAGGAGCAAAAGAATACTGCGTTATTGTTACCTTAGACGTAAAGAACGCGTTCAACTGTGCCAACTGGGCTAAAATACTCGATAGACTGGAGAGCATTGGCATTTCTTATTATCTTCGGAGACTAATACGAAGTTATTTCCATTCGCGAGTGTTGTGGTACGAAACGGAGGAGGGCCTGCAACGGGCTGAGATAACAGGTGGCGTTCCACAAGGATCCGTACTAGGACCCTTGTTATGGAACATTATGTATGATGGAGTTCTCCGTACCGAATTGCCTGAGGGATCATCCATAGTGGGTTTTGCAGACGACATTGCGGTAGTAGTGTCTGCGAAACTGCTTGATATCATATGCGAAAAGGTAGCATCATCAGTCGGCGTGATTAATAGCTGGTTAAATAGCTTCGGCCTGAAGTTAGCCGAGCAAAAAACAGAAGCAATACTTATCTCGAGCGTTTATGCGCGCTCCGAGTTTGCAGACCCTTCAGAACAGTGTCGGACGAAGCAGCTTTCGTAATTGGCAGTATGATAGCCGTAGATATACTAGCAAGAGAATCGACGGTCCTTGCATCCACGCGGCGTACTCTAACTCAATTAGACCGACATCAAGCCCGGCAAAGCAGCGTTACGGAGTGGCAAAACAGGTGGAATAGTACGACTAAAGGTCGTTGGACCTATCGCTGCATATCAAACCTGGTATCCTGGCTTAATAGAACGCATGGCGAAGTAGATTTTTATCTGAGCCAGTTCTTGAGTGGTCATGGCTGTTTTAAGGCATACCTGTTTAAATTCAAACATGAGCACGACCCCTACTGCGACTTCTGTCTAAGTGGCGTGGAAGAAGATGTCCACCACGTATTCTTTGAGTGCCCTCGTTTCCATCGGCAGATGAACCAACTTAAACTTGCCGTTGGAGGGGTGTTTACGCCACAGTCAGTAGTCGACTATATGGTGAAAGGAACCAGCGAATGGGCATCAACCAGCGATACACTAACTTCGATTTCGAAGGAACTGAGGGACCTAGAGAGACAGCGGCGTATCAGCCGTGCTTAAGCCAACTCTTAGCATAGCCGCGGACTGGAACTAAACTATGATGTTGACCAACCAAAGCGAAGGCGCGGACTGGAACCTAGGCCGTTCCAGCCGCTCGAGCAGTGCGGCTTAGAAAGTGGTGCTTTCAGACCGCACCTTGAACATGAAATCTAACAATTAAAGCGCATGCGCGGACTGGAACCTAGGGCGTTCCAGCCGCTCAGGTGGCAATCTCAAAAATTTGTGAAATCGATAAATACGCGCGGACTGGAACCTATGGCGTTCCAGCCGCCCAAGTGGCAATATCGAAAAACTATTGCAATCGAAAATAGGCGCGGACTGGAACCTAGGGCGTTCCAGCCGCTCAGGTGGCAATCTCGAAAAATGTTTGAAATAGATAAATACGCGCGGACTGGAACCTAGGGCGTTCCAGCCGCCCAAGTGGCAACCTCGAAAAATTTTTGCAATCGAAAATAGGCGCGGACTGGAACCTAGGGCGTTCCAGCCGCAAATAAAGTGCAGTTTCGAATTTCGTAAACACGGGGCGTTGGTGCGGATTGGAACCTAGACCGTTCAAACCGCAAAGGCAATATACATACGTATGCGGGCTTGAAACTCGTCGCATAAGGCATTTTAAGGTTTTTGCTCTTACTGTCTATAAAGGCGAAAATAATAAGTTGTATCTAAGAGATAAATGAATAAATAGTTAAAAAAGGGTAATTATCCTTAAACAAGACGTGGCAAAGCCTACCAGGCGTAGCCCAGGACTGAGTACAACCGACTGGAATGAATGTGCGAGTCTAGTGCTCAACCGCCTCCCGACGAAATACTTGACGGTGGTACCGGGGGGTTCGGTACTCGGACAGTAGGAGGTTTAGTTCGGGTTAAAGTCCCACACTGACGGGTATAGGCTTTCGATGCTTCCTCCTCGTACAAAAAAAAAAAAAAAAAAAAAAAAAA
>NW_023459134.1:0-31652 GCF_013731165.1 Rhagoletis pomonella | reverse complement strand
CTCCTATCGGCTGGAGTGAAAGGAAATAGGTAAATAGAACAAAGGGGAAACAAATGTTTATTTTGTTGCGGCCAGTACGCGACAACCCCACCCCTTCCTCCTTAAAAAGAAAGCTTGCCTTCTTTTGTGAAATACCTATCTCCTAACTGTCCCTATATGGTCTTAACTCCTTCACGTTCCATGTCCCTTTATCTTTGCCTGACTCGTCTACCAGGACATAAGTCCATGGCGACACCTTCTTCTTCACTATAAAAGGTCCTATATATTTCGGCGCTAACTTCGCCGCGTAGTAATTTGCTGCATCAGATAATACAACATTTTTCCCCCAAACTAACTCTCCTGGCATATATTGCACATCTCTTCTCCTAAGGTTATAATTTCTGACTAACTTGGCACTGGCCTCCTCTAATCTCACTCTAACGGTAGACCTAATCTCTTCGAGTCTCTTTGCTCTTTCTTCACAATTAATTCTCTCCTGCTCTCCTAATGACTCGATATATCTCCTACTGCCTTCCAACGCCATTTCCCTACCAAAATTTACAAAGTATTGCGTGGCTCCTAACACTTCATGCTGCGCTGTTCTAATACAGCACGCTACCTTTGCTAATTGCTGGTCCCAACTCCTTTGGTTATCCGCTACGTAAGCCCTAAGCGTTGTCTTAATTATCTGGTTTATCCTTTCGGCCGGATTAGCCTGCGGGTGATAGTGGGCGGTGTACCGGATTTGGGCACCATACGCACCGCAGAGCCCCCGCAGTTCGCGACTCCTGAACTGGGGTCCATTGTCGCAGACCACCGACCGAGGGACACCAAACAAAAGAAACACCTGATCCTCTAAGATTTTACAGACGCCCTTTGCCGTGGCAGTCCGTAAGGGAAACAACAGCGGAAACTTCGAAAAGTAATCCACGACCGTTAAAATATACTGGTAGCCCTGTGTCGACTTCACCATGGGCCCTACCAGATCAACACATATCATTTCCCAAGGCTCGATTGCCTTGGACCTCTCAACAAACCCCCCAGCTGGCTGTGTGTTATCAGGCTTCACCTGTTGACAAATCTTACATTTTCGAACATATTTCGCGATATCTGCCTTCATCTGCGGCCAATAAAAATTTTGTGCAACCCTAGCGAAAGTTTTCCGGATGCCCATGTGACCGGCCAACTGGTCATCATGACTTTTACTGAGAATCTCAGCCCTCTCCTCTCGACCAACAACCTTTTTCCAATCCAAAGAATCACCGTAAATAGAGGGGAATTTGGACTTAACGAATTTGTAGAGGCAGCCGCCTTCTACTCTCCACGCTGGGTACGATAAGGGTCTCTTTTCTACAGACCGAATCATCTTCGACAACCAGGGGTCACTAGTGGAAACTTCAGCAACAGGCACACTACGGGACAACATATCTGGAACCACATGTTCCTTTCCCTTCCGGTGGACAATCTCAAAGTCATACTGCTGGAGCTTCAGCGCCCAACGCGCTAACCTACCACAAGGATCCTTCAAGTTGTTCAGCCAAACCAAAGAATAGTGGTCAGTGACGACAGTAAACCTAGAGCCTTCAACATATGGACGCAATTTCTCGACCGCCCACAAGACCGCTAAACACTCCTTCTCTGTCGTCGAATAATTTTTCTCATTTTTATTCAGGGACCTACTCAAATATGCTATAACCCTCTCACCGTCCTCAAATCTTTGGGTCAAAACTGCTCCTATACCGAAATCAGACGCGTCTGTCTGGATTGTGAAAGGCTTCTCAAAATCTGGACAGCTCAAAACGGGTGCTGTCACCAGGCGCTCCTTCGCCTCCCTAAAGCCCCGTTCACAATCTTCGTTCCAGTCGAACTTTCGGTTTTTCTTTGTTAATTCGGTGAGAGGCCTAACTAACTCGGCAAAGTCCTTAATAAATCTTCGGTACCAGGACACTGTACCTATAAATGACCTAACCTGTTTCACATTTTTGGGCCTTTCGATGTTAACCATCGCTTCAACCTTTTCTGGGTCTACGTGTAGACCGTGCTTGTCTACCACGTAGCCTAAATATTTAACTCTGGCCTACAAAAGTTGCACTTATCCCTATTCAACCTAAGGCCCGCTTTAGTTAACCTATCTAAAACTATCTGCAGAATCTCTAGATGTTTATTGAAGTTATTTGTAACGATAATGATGTCATCAAGGTAAACAAAGACATGGGGCTCTAATTGGGGACCTATAACTGAATCTATGAATTTTTGCCAAGTTGCGGGTGCGTTATGCAACCCGTATAGCATACGATTAAATTGGAAGAGACCTCTTCCTGGTACCGTAAAAGCGGTAAAGGGTCTCGACTGCACCTCCACCGGGATTTGCCAATACGCGGACTTAATGTCCAGACTGGACAGGAACCTGGCGTCCCTCAGCTTATCCAAAGTCGCCGAAACATAAGGAAGGGGGTAGCTATCTCTCTCTGTACATTTGTTTAAAACCCTATAGTCTACACAAAACCTATAGGACCCATCTTTCTTCCTAATCATGACTACGGGGGGCGCCCAAGGACTATGCGACTTTTCAATTACTCCCTTATCGAGCATGTCTTTTAACTCCTCGTCTATACGCGACTGTATGACGGGAGACACCGGGTAATACCTCTGCTTCACAGGTTCGACTCCTGCTTTTACCCTAATCCGATGCTCAACAAGGTGGGTTCGACCTAACCCTTCTGGCATAGCCCTGAACGCCCGGGCAACTAATTCATCTAAAGCACTAGCCTCTCTATTGCCTAACTCGGAGTGATCGACTATCGCCGCCAAACAGTCCTGTTCCGGCCGAGAAAAGCTCCACCTCATTTTCATCAAATTCGGGATAATACCCGCCTTGGTCCAAAAATCGACCCCAAGGATAACGCTCTGAGGCAAGCCAGGAACTATGAGGCACTCAACGAGGACTGACTTGCCCTCTACCTCAATTGGCAGCGAAACCGAACCTAACACCGATACATGGCCTCCATCCGCAAGGGTAACTTTCAAGGGAATATTCGATGAAGACCCCCTAACGCCCCAAGATGAGAAAACTTCCCAACCTAACCGACCAATTACCGTTCTCGACGCACCAGAATCCAACAACGCCCTAAAAGTGTAACCAAAAATCCTCACATCCAAATAGGGACGCTTATCGAAGCCGTCCGAGACAAGCGAATACGCCAACCGAATATCTGAACCACCGAACCCTACTTTAGCCAGCTGGGAGTTAGCAGGATTACTAACTCGCCCTACAAGACCACCTGACCTGCTGTCCCAGGGGTCTACCTCCCGTTTCCCGACTTATTTTCCGACCTAACATTCGACTTTGAATTCGCCCAACTATTCGACTTCGACTCCGACCTAAACGGGTTGTGGTTCCGCCGACCACCTCCACCCGGACTACGCTGGGTACCCTGGGCACCATTCCGCTTCGCTGCACACACCGGGCAGTCCCGCTTCATGGCCCCAGGCCTACCACAGCCGAAGCACTTTATCCCCTTTCTACAATCAGCTGAAACATGACCAAACCGCTTGCAATTAAAACAACGGGTATTAGGCCCCGCCCTAAACCCTTCGTGGTCCGTTGAATCTGCCACCGCTGCGACCTCCGAGCCCACCGAGGCATAAGCCAAGTCAGGCTCCAAAAGACCCTTGGCCTTGTGACTTGGTGGAGGGACAAAAGCTTCAACCGACGACCTAACCGACTCTAATTTTCTACCCAAGGCGACTAGTTCCGCAACCGATCCTGGCGAAACTAGTCCCAGCTGCGTTTGGTAAAAGGGTAGTAGATTTGCCCTAATTATCCCTAGCATCCTACTCTCCGACAGGGGCTCCTGTAACCGACCGAACATAATTTTCATCGCTGCTACGTAGACTCCGATGGACTCATTCGCTCCCTGAGTCCGCCGCCGTATCCCGTCCATCAGCAAGTCATCGTAGTTGGAGGGCAGAAACTCCAACTTCAACTCCCTAACCAGTTCCTCCCAACTACTTAGCGAGCGCCTAACTGACCTAAACCATAGAAGTGCCTTCCCCGAAAATAAATCAACCGCGCCTCGGAAAAGTTGAGCAGGGGCCACACCGCGGGCTTCACTCAACTCCTCTACCCTTTCCAGAAAAGCGTGCACCGAAAGACCCGACTTCTCCCCATCGAAACGCACGTCCCACTTTGAAAGATTCTCCGGCTTCACGCTCCCGACCGGTTCAGCCGACCCGCGCGCCCGCTCTTCGGCCACCTCGCCTGGTGCCGCTGCCGATCGTACCGCCGAATCTCGTTCTCGGTCACTCATCCGCTCCGGCTCGTCCTCCTCGCCAACTGCCTCCTGCAAGTCAGCCAAGCAAAGCATCAACCTGCTCTTCAAACTCGACTGCTGCGTCAACTCCGCATCGTTGCTGGGTTTCGCGCGCCCTATCCTTGCTAAGCACCACTCTAGCTTAGCCATGGCTTTGGCCCCAGTCGACGGCTTCGCGCCCTTCGCCAACTCGCTCATCAACGACTCGACCTCCTTCAACTTTTGCTCGACCGCGTCCCGATCCTCCTCGAAACTGAAGGGGTAGTCCTGGAAGAGGTCTACCGACCCTCTCCTCTCTAACAACCTTGACGCCCGCAAAGATTTCCGCATATTGTCGACCGACCCTACCGGGAGACCCCGAGCCTCCATCTCATACGACAACTCCTCTTGCGACAACCGATTAATCTCCATGTCGTATGAATCAAGAAAGAACCAAAATGTAACGAAAACCCCAAAATATTTAAAATAAAATCAAAATTTTCCAAAAAATAAAGAAAACCAAAAAAATTACGACGACTTAATAGTTTAAAAACACGACCGAAAATCAAAACTCGCGAAAACAAAACTTTTAAAATCGCTTACTACCGACCAGTTCGCGACCACTTGGTACTCTAATACCTATACCTCACTTTACTGCTGGGTTGTAAGTCGTCCTATACTGGCACAACAAAATGACCCTATCACGCGCGACAACAGTAGAGCCTAACCACACAAAAAACAAAACAAAAATAATACGTACTGCTAAATAAAACGGCACAAGCAAATGTAAAAACAACAACCAATATGTAAAAATAAATATACGTATGTACTATGTAGGTATATGTATATATGTATACAATAGATCCCACGCAAAACAAAGTGGTGCGGCCAATGTACGTATGTAAGTAAATATGTTTACCACTAGGGTGGTCTTTCTTTAACTTTAGGTATTTCTTAATTTAATTTTTATTAAAATGCAACCAATAGCGTACTTTTTTATCCAATGTGAACAAAAGGCTAAAATCGAAGCAAACGGCTCGCCACCACACAGAATATTAATTTGAAGCGCTTTTTTTTCCAATATTAACTTTAGCTTCGTTTCTTTTTCCGCGCCCTAATCACTTAACACTACACTTATCTGTTCGTGCTCCAAATCTTCCGCCGACACACAATCCAAAAACAATGCTCCGTATAGCCCGACAACGCTTGCCCTCCGATACCTCCGTATATGTATATGTATGTACGTATTGAGAGGAAAATAAGTTCCTTAGGTATACTCCGACCGTCCGTTACCACGCCGCCCCGAACCGCCAAAGAAAAAGGAAATTCTCTTTGTGTTCCTGCTGCCAAAAAAAAATTAAAAAGGAAAAAAAAAGATTAATATTCAAAATACCAAACCAAACTTAATACCACAAATACAAAATGCGACCCAGCCCAATGTACACTATATTTGAACGCTACTAAACAAAATAGAGAGGCAACAACCAAGCTACACACTTCACAAAATATGTACGTAGATGTGTGGGTATGGGTATACCCTTCTGGCACTGCACTTGTCACTGCAATATATCTTCCACAATTCTCTCACCTGAATTTCGTGTAATCTCACCAACCTTTGACGAAAATCCCACCTCCTTGCTATGCTTATCACCACAGTCTATCTCGCCAAAAAATTGTTCCCCTCCTTCAGTGAAAAGGGCCCCACGTTGGGCGCCAATTTATCACCTTACCTTTTGTTTACAAAAGCCGACCTACCTAATGTCCCAAATAAATGCACTTACCGTGCGCAACAACAACACAAGGGGGCCAAACGAAATAAACAAATGCACGCACAAAAGGGAGATGACAAGAAAAATTCCAAGCAACCGGCTGGCTCAGTGGAGACGGCGGGGTTGCTTGCAAGGGACAATATACACGCAATCCAAATATCCAACAAACAAAATCCAGCTAGGGACAACAACGACAAAAATACCAAACGGCCCCAACTAATATATATATATGTACGTAATAATAGGGTGGGTCGAAAATTTTAGCTAAACAGAAAATTTTTAAACACGAAGATTTAAAAAGACAAAACCTTGTTTTTGGGGCGCACCCGAGGTGAGGTCCAACCAAAAGGTTACGAACCCACTCGCACTACCGCTCGTGCTGCCGGGGATATCTTTAACCCGCCTGTATGACTGGGCTCAGGGTGCAGGATACTAAACAGGATCGGAAAGGGAAACACAATAAGAGGAAGCCTGCCGACAACAATAACGCCTAAATACACGACACAAGAAAAGAAGACGATACTTATCGGCGGTCGGTGGGCGTTCCGACAGCAGGGGTGCTCCTCGGGAATATGGCTCCCAAATCCGGTGCCGACTTCACTACGCCTCGACTGGCGCTGCTCCTCGAAACTAATCGCTGCTGCTACTGCAATCTAAGTGTCTCGCCTGGCACTTACCGAATTTTTATTCAATTTTAAACACCTCGCACTAAACAGATTTATCTAATTTTACTGGGCTACTATGTATAAAAGCACTCGCGCTCGCAATAAGGGTCTTGCCTTTCTCAAAGCTCGCTTAGAACTGCCCCGGCACGCAGTCGCGAGCCAGGCCGCAACCTACGCACCGGTACGCAAACCGTTGGAGTGTCAGCGCCGGTGTTGTTGGTGCCCGATCAATTGGCGCCGGCCCGATCATTCTATAAGCGAATTGGGCGCTTTAGCGGTCGCCACCACGGCGCACACAAACAACACCATGGACTTGCCATTGCCATCATACAGCGGACAACAAAAGTGCCGCAATAGGTGAGAGCAAAGGCGACACCCCTACTACGGTCTTTCGCGTCATCTCTCATTCCTACATTCTTACCCTCGGTCGGCACCGTTTTTGGGCGGAGTGCCCTAATGGAGACTTTTCCCCTTTGCGGTGGCGCTCCGCCGACAAACAACTATTTCGCTCAACTTGAGCTCATTCGGCAAAAAAAAAAAGGCAAATATCTTAAAAAAGGCAAAAAGAGGCAACATCAAATGTGTATATATGGAATTAGGGAAAGCTAAGTCGTGGACATTCTTAATCGAATATACTCTATCTCTTTAGCAGAAAAAAAGGCAATTTCCATAAAATCCGTTCCCTGGTGATTACACACTTGTTGGTTTTAAAAAATAGAGCTCGTAAATACATCAAAATACTCTTTCGCTCGGAAGAGTTATATTTTTTAAGAGCACTGCGAGCGCTAGCGTTATTTACATTATCTTCACCACAAATTCATCAAATATTCGGCTCACTCATGACCTTGCACATGGAATATATGTATTTAAAATAGTTTATTTGTGTTAATGGCATCATTTTAATTTTTATCGCTCCGAGTTGAAAAGTGAGGCGAAAGTAATTTAACACATTTTTAAAACACAAAACTTAAAACATCAAAACGCCAAACTTTTGATTCAGAAACTGAGAATAGAGAAAATAACGAGTTTTTAAAAATCTATCACAAATAACCAAGCAACCAAGAAGCACAAAAAGTGTTCCACCGTCTCATCTTCTTCAAGGCAAGATGGGCAAATGGACTTGTCATTTACGCCTATCACAGTCAGGTGTTTGTGCCACGTGAAGTGACCAGTCAGCAGTCCAGCAAGTTGTCTACAGTGTCGTCTTCTCAGTGAGAGCAAAAAACTAGATAGACCTTGTGAGATTGAAGGCAACATGAGTTTTGCCCCCTGCATCCCCTCGATGCCTCTCAGTCATTTCTGCGAAGTATTCACCCCGTTTCTGATGGTGGCTTCGATTGCCGAAGGTGGGAGGTGCTAAAAACGGGTTGCGGACCGAGGAATGCCTGGTCTGAGCCAACTCTGGCCAAATGATCAGATGTCTCATAACCAGGTACTCCAGAGTGACCTGGCACCCAGAGTAAAACAACCTCGGTATATTCACCATCATATTTTAGTCGAGATTAGCATTGCCGAACTAGTTTGGAAGTACTTAAATAGGGGGCTGGTCAATGCCTTAAGTGCAGCTTGGTTGTCACTGCAGTCACGTAAACTCCACTTCCACCACGTAGTCCATGGCTTTGAGTATTGCAATTACCTCAGCCTGGAAGACCGAAGCATATTCCGCTACAGAAAAGTGAAGCTTATCTTCATTAACCTCGCAAAAGACCCCAGATCATGGCATGAGTGAAGATTCGACAATGTGTGAGTCCGGCATCAGCGATGGAATCAAACCAGCATTCAGTTCAACATTATAAAATATCTTCAACAAATGTAATGGTGCAAAGGTAATGGTGCCTGCAATTTTCGCCGCGCCCCACTCATTGTCATACCAGCATCCGGTTCTTTTTAGTCTGCAGGTGGCCTTTAAGCCACGTATGAAAACACAAAGTGCGTCAAGAGCACTATACACCACTCAAAAAAATTAAAGTTAAATAAAGAGGCTATCAGGCAACCATTTTGGTTCTTTATATCGAAACCAGATAAATTTTCGTGGACCCCCATTTACAACAATTTTTTTCACGTCACCGTGGACCCTCGTCGAGTCTTCCGTGGACCCCTGGGGGTCCACCTGGACCACTTTGGGAATCACTGTGATATATGAAGACATTGCCGAATAAATTAAAATCAAATCATGCATCAAATTTATGCATGTCAACAAAAGGAACACATGCGACATATGCAGCATTATTATTTACATTGTATATACGGGAAGAGATTTTCCGAATTTTGCAAGCACCGACTATATACCAATGGTGGGCAAACATGGCTCTTTGAGCCAAATGCGGCTCTTTGCTTAGTAAAGTGCGGCTCTTTTTACTTTCTCCTTACTTAGAACATTTTTGCTCTTTTTACTTTTTAAAATACATATTTCTTTGCCGGGCATTCTTTTCCATTTTGTTGTTTTTTTGTTTTATTTTTTTTGTATACACATACTCAAATTGAGATCGGAACATTACCCGCAATTGGAGAATGAAAATTGGCTTTCTGACTTAATGTTCTTTACCGATATGATGGAACATTTGCAAAACTTTAATTTGTCTCTACAAGGGGAGAATAAAACTGTTTTTGATTTGTCGCAAATTATTTTAAGTTTTGAAGCCAAACTATGTCGTTTTATTCATGACCTCATAAAAAGAATATTTCATAATTTTCCATGGCTACAAAAAAATATTTCACATGATTTAAAAGCAGATTTGAAAAAAGATTTGCCGATTTTAAATTATCTAAATGTACGTTTGCATACTTCATAAACCCTTTTTTATGTGACATAATTGAGGATGAATTTACAATATTCGAAATACTCCTTTTTAAGAAAAGCGAAGAAGAGTTGGAGTTTTTGGAATTAACTCTTTCGATCCGAACGGGTCACATACGTCCTGGCAGAAGTTTGCTCATAACTAAAATAGAATCTATGTATTGGAATTGGATTAAATATCACCTGTATGGTGTTTTCGGGTTCAGGTAATGTTTCGAAATGATTTTTGTGCAGAACTCTTACAATCAAGCCATTTAGTTCTTTTCTGAAAATGACACTACTTTTTTTATGGGTCATGTGTGTCCCGTTAGTATTTTTTGTTGGCATGATGTTGGGATCAGTATGTCCCGCTTAGTTGTGTGTGGACATTTTCTCATTTTCTTTGGCTTTTACAGAAAGTTAATAAAAATAATAAAATAATAGAAATAAAAACAAAAATACATATATGTCACACACAAGAAGAAATATTTGCCCAGCGAATGGAGTGTTGCCGCGGCGTTCAGAAGAAATGTATCACCAAAATTTCCTAAAATGGATCAAGAATATCAAGAAAAAAAATTTTAAGTATTAAAGTATCAATCTTCAATAAAACTTCATAGTAAATCAAATCGCCGAAGTGATCGGTTGTGTTTTTTGTCGCTCTGTATTTTTCTGTGCGAATCTTTGTCGATTTTAATCAAATAAATGTCTTGTGCCAGTTGTATTGCACAATCCGTGCACGACTCTGCTTTGAAAATCAAATTTAAGGAAGTGCTTGCTGACTTTTTTTTTTCTTTTATTGAACCAGCTAATAACATAATTGGTTCAGTTTCACCTGCTTTGAGTAGCAACAACACTTATGGTACTCGCTCAAAATCTAAATCAAGTGATGGTGTTGCTGCAAAAGTGCCTAAATCAACGAATTCGCGTGCTGGTGCTCTCACTACTCACGCGCGTTCGTTGGATACCGAAGGGGAGAATGCGCTGCTTCAGTCTCATTGCGAGCTAGGTAATGATGTTGCTGTTACTTCTGCTGCTGCCGAACTCCCTATTACTAGTTCCGCTCTATGGAACATTAATGTCAATGCTGGAGCTGCGAATGTAACGAAAGAAATAAACAAAACTGCTGCTTCGTTGGCGCTAGGTAATGATGTGGCTGTTACTTCTGCTGTTGCCGAACGCCCTATTACTAGTTCCGCTCTTTGGAACAATAATGACAATGCTGGAGCTGCGATGGTAACGAGTGAAATAAACAAAACTGCTGCTTCGTTGGATGCTGATGTACAAAGTGAGCCTATTATTGAAGCTGAAAATAATCTGCCAAATGCTGCTCTGTCGGACACTGTGCAGTCACTGTGGTCTACTGTTGGTAAAAAGAAACACAAAAAACAAAAAACTATTATTGGTTCCAATGCAGATATGGGACTGGAAGTAGTTCAAAGGCTTAAATGGCTGCACCTATCATCGTTCGGGTCGTCTGTTCAGGAGGAGCATATTCGCGGCTAAAGCGTGTTTAAACAAAAATGATTTGCTTTGCTACAAATTAGTGAAAAAGGGCACTCCAGCTGCACAATTAAAGAGTGTAAACTTTAAGTTGGGCGTGCCATCGTCGCTGTTTGAAAGGGTGCTAGTTCCGGATATTTGGCCTGTAAATGTGATTGTGCGGCCATTTCGTTTTTTCGAGAAAACCTTGCCGCCACCACAAGTAAAATAGAGTCTACGAGCATAGCAAATAAACTTATTAAAGTTTATTTCCACAATGCATCTGGTCTGAGAACTAAACCTGATGAAGTTCGCTTGCTAAGCTCGCAATTGGATTATGATGTCTTCGTTATTATTGAATCTTGGCTCAATCCCCAATTTTTTGATGCCGAGTTTTTTGATACTTATCGTTTCAATGTTCTCCGCACGGATCGAAACCCAATCAAAACTGGTTATTGCAGAGGAGGTGGAGTGTTAATTGCTTCTCGCAGTAGCCTTCAAGCTTCAGTAGTTCAACTGCAAAATGGTGACTCGTTACTAGATCAACAGTGTTTTAAAATAATAAATTCATCTAAATCTCTTTACCTCTGCGCAATTACGCTCCTCCGGCTAGTAAGGAATCTATCTTCAAAGCGCATGTCGATAATGTTATCGCGCTTAACGCTCTTATTGGTGACCATCAGCTATGCGTTCGGGGTGATTTTAATTTAGGTAATATAACTTGGTCTTATTTAGATAATAATATTTTCTTAACGGCTGCGAACGTTAATACTACAACAGAGTCTTATCTTGTTCAGATTAATGGGTTCCGAAATAACTTCAACCGCATTCTTGATCTTATTTTTGTAACTAGTAATATTAAGTTCAGCCTTCAGATTGCTTCTTCATCCATCTCTCCACCTAACACGCATCACATCCCTTTAGTTTTGGAAATTTAACTTTTTGAAGTCTTTGAAATCCCTAGGGAAACCCAGGGTTTATCATTCAATTACAATTCTTTTGATTTGAAATTCTTAATAATGAATTTTTAAATATCAACTGGGACGATGTTGTTGGAGTCGATGATGTAGTAATTTGTTTTGATAAGTTTAGAGGTACTTTGTTTAACTTGTGTAAAAAACATATGGGAGGTTCCATGGGAAAGTGGACATCAGTGCAATAATTATTTTCTTTATAAAACTAACAAACGTGTGGATAAGACATTTGGAAAAATCTTGAATCAACCAAAAAATAACTAATTAAAGCTTTAAATGCATTTTTATTACCTTTTTTACGTTTTTAAATTAAGTTCTAAGTAAATTTTTTGATTGAGTTTAAAGTAGGTTGTGTTGAATGCACTGCCAAATAATTTGCGATTCATAATTCAAGTGTTTGGTAAGAAAAATATATAGTAGAAGTCATCTGCTTTTAATAAAATTGTGTTATATATTAAATTGTGTGACTGCTTTATCTATATTATGAGTTAATATTAAGCAGTGTTGGTCTTGTCCCACCCTTGACAAAAAAAAGCTAAAAGTTGTTATATTTAATTACAGAAGTTGAGGTTGTGTTTCCTGTTTGTTACATAATGTTAGAAATTCATTGCAAATATTTACCACAATTGCATTGTCGTTTTCACGTTGCTAGATAAGAATAATTCGACAGAGAAGCATGTCCCACCCGTGACAGCTATGTGTGGGACAGTTGTCAGAGGTAGGTTTACATGACTGATAAGTAGGGAACGGAAATTGCCTTTTTTCTGCTAAAGAGATAGAGTATATTCGATTAAGAATGTCCACGATTTAGCTTTCCCTGATTCCATATATACACATTTGATGTTGCTTTTTTTGCCTTTTTTAAGATATTTGCCTTTTTTGCCTTTTCTACCTTTAAAAAAGTGATTATAGCATTTACAATTTTATTTTTTTAAGATTAAAAAATATACACATACCCATGCGGCTTATAGAAGCGCAGGGACTTCTTGCCAAATTGGTGTTGGAAAAATTCAAAGCCGTTATCTTAGCTAACGTAGGCTTGGAGACAATAAGGGGTGTGGATAAAAGTGTAAAGGGCGAGGAAAACGCCCTTATTCCTGATAATATGAACGTTTCAAACGTTCCATATTTAAATTGGGCTTCACTTGTATCAACTTACGTCGAGTGCACATTTAGTACATTCAAGGCTTTTCTTCGCGAAAATCTAATGAAAACGCTGCCAGAAAACTTCAAAATGGTTCTTGTGGTTCAATGTTAATACAACTATACAGGTTAAAGTTGTATGAGCTAGAAACTCGAAAGGATAAAATAGTCAAAGATTCAAAATACAAATTGTTCATATAATGAAACTAGTTCATAGTTTTTCTCTTTTTACTTGTAATATAAACATTTCTAAAATAAATGTATTTTTTGATTGTTCTTCGTATTTTTTGTCTTTTTTTAGTGCCTTGTTTTGCTTTTTTGCAATACCTTGTGCCTTTTTGTGCCTTTTTGTGCCTTTTTCGCTATTTTGTTTTACCTTTTTTTGCCTTTTTTGCAATACCTAGTGCCTTTTCCTGCCTTTTTCGCTATTTTGTTTTGCCTTTTCCAGCCTATTTCGTTATTTTATTTTGCTTTTTTTATAGGTTTTTAGGTCCTAAAAATCCGTTCCATGCTGATAAGCTTTATTTGTTTGCTGAGGTGGACGCAGGGGACGAGGGGGGATGCGCGGACTCGTCCATTATCTATATACCCTTGTGGTCAACTGATTAAGTTAAGTTACATTTTGACCAGTTTTGGTTTTTTATTTTGTTAATCTAATGTTTATAGTTTTTTTTTTATAAAAGTCTAGCACATTACGTAACCGGAACCACCTAAATCTACATTTCAAACTTCTTACAAAAATTATAAAAATTCAACAAACTTTAACAATTACGCCCAAAAATTTTAAACTTTTTGTTCAGAATTTTAAGGTATGCAGTTTTGTAGTCCATTTAATTTAAGTAGGTAAAAGTGAACATTTCTAGACGCTAGGAAATCGCGTTCATTTTTAATAATTTGTTTGGCTGACGGTGCTAAGCATTTTCTTCTATATAAAAGGCACCATCCTAAGATAAAACGTGACTGGATTGAACCCCTACTTGGCTTCTTATATTTTTTAATAACTAATCTTTATATATGGATCACACTAAAAGCTCCTTTTCATATAAAAATTCGTACGTGTCTACCTGTGACAAAAGTGGTCCCACCCGTGACAGAGGAATTTCGGATTTTTTGTATAATAAAGCCATGATATTTTTGTAGTTTTTGCTTTGTTTGTGTTCCTGGTTTTTTGTTTTATTATAAGACATCAAATTCACACAGAAAAGAGAAATAAATTCGCAGAGTTTCCTTAAAATATATGTGCTCCAGAAACCAGGTTCTTTTTTTGTCCCACACGGGACAGAAGAAATAAATCAGATTTTTTCCATATAAAAGTAAGCTGGTATTTTTTTTTATTTTGTAATAACTCATATAATAATCAATTAGGTGTAGCTTTATCAAAATGTAGAATCGTTGAGTACTTTATACTTAAATTTAAACCAGAAAGACAATTTTTTCTGTACAAATGTCCAACCCGTGACGCTGGAATCGCCCATATACCAATACATGCTACTTTACCATACAAGCTTCCTTGGTATTCGAAAGATCTAAAACGTCTAAAGAACTTGAGAGATAAGTTCTTTAAAAAGTATAAGGCTACCAATGAGCAGAAATACTCTGATCGCTATACGTTTTACACTAAAGAATTTGATAGTTTAAATAAATCTCTTTATAGGGAGTATGTACGCAAATGTGAGTACAGAAAACAAAAGTCACCCTAAAAGTTTGTGGCAATACGTGAAATCGAAAAAGAAAGTTTCAAGTATACCTACCTCCATATATGTATGTAATACTCCTATATTGGCAGTAAGAGCTAGTACCGTCCGAAAACACTACAGTACAGATATATCAATAAACACGTACGAAAGAAAAGGCACACATACGATTATAAATAACCATGTACACGACACATTTACAAAAACGGCACTCAAGTACACAATACAATGACAAAAACAGTACTAGACTGTCTCGCTTTGATTTCGGAATGCTTACACATTGAGATGTTAGCTTACTACCAATATAGAAGTATTACATATATGCCTACCTCGGTTTTTTATCAGGAGTTCACAGCTAACTCAATTTCGGAGGCTGCTAGTCTCTTTGCTGATTTTTTCTCTTCTAACTTTATTCGTGACGATGACCTTTCTAGTAGTGACTTTGAAAATTTGCTTGGTAAGAACTTGAGTGACGCACACTCTATTTTTAATATAGGAACGTTAATTCTCTCTGAAGAAGATATAATCAATGGCATATATAATCTAAAATATTCTGCGCACACTGACGTAGATGGCATCTCAGTGGTTTTATTGAAGAACTGCCTTTCATTAGCCGCACCGTTGAAAATTATGTTTAATAGGTCACTCTCCTCGGGTGTGTTTGCAGATGACTGGAAACTAACGTCAGTCATGCCCATCTTTAAAAGTGGAAACAAAAGCGATGTTAGTAATTATAGGCCTATCTCAAAGCTACCAACTGTTTCAAAGCTGTTTGAATGTGTGATGAAAGACAAACTATTTTTTATTCGTTAATTTTGAGCTCCAGGCCGGTTATTAAATAAAACATAGATTTTGGTAGTTTTATTAATATTAAGAACGTGCTCTCTGCAAATCAGCATGGATTTGTGGTTGATAACGAACCTAGCTGTTTTTACTGATGATTGCTTTGCCGCGCTTCAGAATGGCTTCCAAGTTGATACATTTACACGGACTTTTCGAAGGCGTTCGACAGGATCTCTCACAAAATTTTGGTTGCGAAACTTGCCCATCTTGGATTTTACAGTGGATCAAGTCTCATTTAGCAAATAGGAAAATGACCGTAGTTGTAGATGGTGTCCGCTCTAAATCTTTTATGCCTGCGCCCGGCGTACCCCAAGGAAGCATTTTGGGTCCTTTATTTTTCATTTATACATTAATGACATCAAATCTTGCTTTTCAGATGTTAATTTCCTTCTTAATGCTGATGATCTTAAAATTTTATTCAGTCATAAAGAATCCCCTGGATTCATTTGCCCTTCAGGCTGAGCTTGACATGTTGCAGAATTGGTGCGTTATGAATATATTGCCTCTTAATATTAAGAAATGTCATAAGATAACGGTCTCTAAACTGCAGAAGCCGTTGCAAACTACATATCATATTTCAAATTCGAAGTTAGAGCAAGTTGCTGAGGTTAAAGACCTTGGTTTGTTCTTTGACTCGAAGTTTTCATTTCGTACACATATTAATTATACAATTTCTAGTTTATTTGCTATGGTAGCTTTTGTCCGGCGAATCAGTCGAGATTTTTATGACCCATACACGTTAAAAGTGTTTTACTCAGCTTTTATACGATCTAAACTCGAATAAGCTGCGCTCATTTGGAGACCATATCATCAAATTCACATCAATCGACTTGAATTGGTTGAAAAAGTCTTTCTTCGGTTTGCTTTACGTACACTAAATTTTTCAGTACCTGTCCCGCCATATCTTTCTAGATGTCAGCTAATTAACTTAATGACACTTAATAATAGAAGGCTAGCGTTATCCATCTCTTTGGTAGGCGAAAATCCTCCTAGATGTATCCTCCAAGCGGGTGCCGACTGGGCAATGGGCATCGCTGCTTGCACCGCTGTGGCAAGGTAGGCTTGGTGCTTGTTCCTGTGCTGCGATGGTGCAAGCAGGCGGGACGTAGCTAAGGCCGAGGTATAAACTCTCTTGCCTCGCCGCGGCTGGCAGTATTGGCTCGCCCAGGGGAGGCTGGGGTGGGCATACTTAGGCTATTTCTATGGGGTACCTGGCGGTAGGTATAAAACGCCCCCCTAATCCAGGGTGTCATGTGTCACCGTGCCCATTGGATGGTTTGTAGTCAGGGGGCTTTCCGACTGTATCTTAACGGCGCCTTCCGGATACCTACCTGCCTCCGGGAGTAACGGTGGACTTACCGCGGCATGGGGCACTGCCGTGGCCGACCGTTCGTTTCCCTCCTTATTTTTATCAGGTCGCAGCAAGGCTTCGGTTCAGTATGCGACCGAAGAAACCAGATGTAATGAACATAAACAATTTAGCCCCGGATCCCTGCACGGGTAAAAATGCCGCCGACGGACACGGCGTTAATAATGTCGGAAAACCCTTGGCTACCGCTAGTACGGCTCCAAGGGGGCCTTCACGGCCAACTTCATCGGGCAAGCCCGAAAGTTCTTCTGCGCTCATCACCGGTTCCAATGTACCCCTCGAGGGACCCAAAGTACGGGAGACCGAGACGCAAAGCAGGCCTGAACGGCCGGTAGAAATAGGTTGTTGGTCCTCCATGTCCGAGGCCCTCCATGCTACGGACAAACCCCTCGAGGGTAGTTCAACAGTGGTCACGGCCGTGGAGGCACCCGGCACTAAAGAGCCCACTGCGGGCACTGTAGCTGTTAGGCCTGTCGTCAAGCGCCGAGACCTGAACACTCAAAGGGCATCAACCGGCCGCCACAGGGCGAAGAAGGAGGTTCGTCCGGCCGTCAAGGCGCAACGCGAGCGAAGAGCCGCCTCAAGGCTTCTCGCAAAATGTGGAGATAATCCTGGTAACCAGGAACAGAAGGAGCTGGTGGAGTGGGCCAAGGGCATCCTCGCGTGCTGGAAACGGACGGAGAGCATGGACGCCCCCGCGAACCCCGAGGCAACTTCCAACAGCTCCAAACCAACAGGCTTAAAGAGGCAACGGTCAGTGGATAAAAGCATTGAACTGGAACCTAAGAAGCCAAGATCTGCTACCTCTTCCGGCCCTCCTAACCCTTCTCGGGCACAAAGAGCCTTCAGCGACGTTGCTAAGGACCACTTGGTCCTAGCGATAATAAATAGGGGGCACCCGGAAGGGAATCTTACGGCGGACAATTGGAAGTCCGTCCTAGTGGGCCTCTGCCGGGTCTACAAGGAGATTCTGGGCAAAATCCCAGGACCCCCCCTGTAGTTCGTGACGGTCTTTACCAGGGCCGCATAAAACTGGTTTCCTGCGCCGACGAGAGGTCGACGAAGCTGTACAAGGAAGCCATAGCCATTCTGGGGGAACTGTGGCCGGCGCGAACCTGGCGGCCGTCCATAGGGATGAAATCCCTTGCAGGCCCCGGGCCAGGGCATGGGTGCCAGAAGAACCCGCTAAACCCGAAGGCATCTTGGAGATTATCCAGCTCTTCAACGACTCACTACCGTCCTTTGATTGGAGAGTAGTGAAGGTCAGCCAGGTGAAGGACCAGTAGAGATATATCACGCTTGTGATAAACGAGGAGTCTCCGCCTATCCTCGCAGAAAACAATGGGCTAATAAGCTACGGCTTTTACACCATCACCCTTAAAACCAAAAAAGGGAATGAGGGCATTTCCCAAAACGCGGAAGGCACCACAACCCGTGGCTTCAAGCCCGCCATCTAAAGATGACCCCATGAAAGGGGAGAGTGAACCAGCTCTGTCTAAGGGTAACCTGGACGGACAAGTGGAGACTCAGACCCAGACCCAGGAGTCAAATTTAGGCACAGACAGCGATGCTAGTTCCGTGACTGGCCTTTTAGGATCTGTCTTTAGTCGATGGATCGAGATCTCGGAGGACCAACTCCTGGTTTCGGACGATGAGGATGCTGACGTAACAGTAATATCGCTCAAGGACGACAGCCAAGACAAAATGGTGAAGGTCCTACAGATTAACCTCCACCATTCGAAGGCAGCATCGGCTGCTCTGCTCCTGCACCTAGACGAAAGAGGAGAGGACCTTGTATTTGTCCAGGAACCTTGGGTGGTACACCAGAAGATTTGCGGACTCAATTCTAATGCGTATCATGTCGTGTCAGCCCCTGAGGCAGGTAAGATTAGATCATGCATTTTAATAAGAAAAACTTCTCTTATCTTCTACTCACACAGTTTAGTGACGAGGACACTGTGGCTGGTCTTATCGTACATGGCACACGACCACGCCACTTATCCCCCGGCTCGGTTGCGGGACGTTGTGAAAGAGGCAAACAAGAGGAAGTTTCCCATCGTTATCGGTACCGATGCGAATGCTCATCATTCGGTGTGGGGATCCACGGACATTAACAAACGGGGTGAGTCTCTTATCGATTTTATTTTCTCAAATAGCCTAGCAATTTGTATATCCAAAGGCCAAACGGCGAGTGGACTTCATCTCGGGATTATATGCTAGAGATTCTTGTAGATACACACTTTCCTGGCTGCTCCGCGGCGGAGAGTAACTCGGCCCCTACGGTGGGACCATTTCCGGCGGGGGAAGCCATCATAACCCACAAGTAATGTGGATAGGGCCATAAAATCTTTTAAACCCTTCAAATCCCCTGGGCTGGATGGCATTTTCCCAGCGGAGCTGCAAGAAGCATCTGTCATATTATGCCCCAACCTAACGGTAATCTATGGGGCTTCTCTCCACCTGGGACATTTACCAAAACCATGGACATTGGTGAAGGCCGAAGGGAGGCAGAGCCTCTCATGTGAAGCCCAACGATTTTCGACCAATCAGCCTTTCTTATTTCTTCCTAAAGATCCTGGAAAGGATACTGGAGACATTCATTCGGCAAGGAGGAGTACTCTCACCACTCCTCTGGAATCTTACGGTAAACACCCTACTCATGCGCTTACAGGGCTCGGGCTGCAACGCTATTGCGTATGCCGATGATCTTGCCCTAACTGCAACCGGTAAACACCCACAAATCCTGGGAGAACTGTTGCAGAACGCCTTGAGTATCGTGGAAACCTGGTCTAGAGAATGCGGACTGAACGCCAACCCGGCTAAAACGGTCACGGTTCTCTTCACAGGGAAAACAAAAATTCCCCCATTTAAACTTCCGACCTTAAATGGCGTAGAGCTGTCGCTCTCTGACGAAGTGAAATACTTGGGCGTCATCTTGGACAGGAAACTTACCTGGCAACGAAACGTAGAAGAGCGGGCCAAAAAGGCTATTACCGCCCTCTACTCCTTCAAAACGGCTATAGGCAAGAAATGGGGTCTCAAACCACACATAGTGCACTGGATTTACACAGTAGTGGTACGTCCTATATTATTCTACGGCGTCACAGTCTGGTGGACATCACTGGATAAATCGCTCACAAATTCTAAGATTACCAAGGTTCAAAGGGCGGCATGCATGCTAATCACAGGTGCACTGCCATCCACACCCACCAAAGCTATGGAAACACTTCTAAACTTTCTGCCCGTAGACGTTTTTGGGAAGCTACAGGCGAGCTACAATGCAGTAAGATTAAATGCACTGTCAAAATGGAAAGACTCTAGATTGGGTCATACCAACATCCTGACCAACTACCCCGACACATTCAGGTCCCCAGACAGCGCAGCTCTTACTTGTTTTTGTATAACACAGGCGAACAAAATTTAAACAATGTTATGTTGACTAAAATATTACAGCCGAGTCCTATAGGATTTTTTCCGTAGAATCCGTATCTGGCCCTAAAGATATTAGATTGCCTCCAGTTTTCAAGCAAATTAGGTTTAAAGGTGCCTGAAAAACGCGTTTTTGGGCATTTTTGAGCCTGTTCAAAACAGTAAATTTACGCAATATATCTGTCTGTGTAGGAGGATATGAAAGCCTAAACACTGCCCTTTAATACTCAAAATCAAAAGGTTATGGTTAAAGGGTTAACGGCCTTTATTCACATACTGCAGAAATTCCTGTACCAATATTTGAAGTACAACTCGAGGTTTCATGAATTAATCACCAAATACCGATGGTCACTGACTCTAGCAGTGGAAATAAAGATGAGGAAGACACGTTTAAGCCCAAGTTGCTTGAAAGCTAGAACAAATCAAAACTTTTTAAGATCAGACTCGGGCTCTACGGGATCATTAGCGCACACAAGGGGTGGGTTTTGGGGTTCAAACCCCCCCTAAAGCTAATAACCTCAAATACAAACTGTATCTTAAAGCTAAGAATCCAGCTCTCAAGGAAATTATAAGAAATATTTATTATAATTTTTGTTGTCTGAAAAAGAGCTTTGCTTTTGCTGTAAATTTCTATGAGGAAATAAATATACGAGCATTTTTTTCTTGAGAGCTGCAAACTGATTTAAGAAATTTTGGTAGAAGAAAATTTCTTTTCCATTTCTAGTCCGTCGTTTTATACGAATTTTTCGTTTTTCTTGAGAGTTCAGTTAATTTTTTCGGTAATCGAAATATTAACAAGTAAGAAAGTCTAAGTTCGGGCGGAGCCGAACATTAAATACCCGGTGCAAGTATTAAATATATATTTTTTCACCTTTCCGAAAGCAACCGTTACATGGTAAGCCGGGGTGTATCAATTTGGAGTAAATTACCGTCTTAAAATTTCGAAATATGGAAGTTTCAGGCATTTCTGAAATTTACCGTTTTATGAAAAGCGGCCGTAATTTTAGTCCGATTTCAATAATCTTCAACGTTTTGCTTTCATGTGGCAAGCACAATAACCATACAGAGCTTGGTACAAATTGGTAGAACGGTTACCGAGATACATATATGTGATCATAAGTGGGCGGTGCCACGCCCATTTTCCAAAATTTTACCATAAACGTATTTGTTGGTAAAGAATTGTTGCAAGCATCAATTTTGAATAAATAAGCTTCAATATTTACTGATTTATCGAAGATTTTGTATTTCTCTAATTTAGCGTTATATGGGATGTGGGCGTGGTTATCGTCTGATTTTAAAAATTTTCGGCGATTTTGTATGCTGTACCAAGGCCAACTGTGCCAAGTTTGGAAGAAATTGGTGCAGCGGTTACCAGGATATACACATGTAACCATAAGTGGGCGTGGCTACGCCCATTTTCCAAAAATTTATAATATTCTTATTTTTCGTCTAAAAATTATTGTAAATATCAATTTTGAGTGAATTATATTCAGTAGTTACTAAAATATCGCAGTTTTCGTATTTCTGGAAATTACCGTTATATGGGAAGTGGGCGTGGTTACAGTCCGATTTCGCCCATTTTCAATACCAACCTACCTTGGATTAAGCGAAACCTACGTACCAAATTTCGTTGAGATATCTCAATTTTTGCTCGAGTTATCGTGTACACGGACGAACGGACAGACGGACGGACCGACAGACATGGCTTAATCGATTTCTTTTTTCATCCTTTATGTATACATTTGTCTATATCTATGTCGATTCGTTTTGGCTGTTACAAACAACCGTTATGTGAACAAAATTAATATACCCTTGTGCACAAGTGCGCTCGGGTATAAAAAAAATTTAGCAATCGTGAAAACTCACCATCTCTATCGAAAACCAGAAACCAGAAATCGAAAAAATTAACAGAAAAGTGCAAAAATTTATGGAATCAATAAATTTATTTTTACTGACTCTTTTAAATTTTTTTATTAGGTACTTTTAAAAGTTGAGCTTATCTTGAGTTTATAGAATTTTTTATTAAACAAGTAGTTTTTAAGGAAAGAACACAACCGACTTCAAATTTAAGGGTACCTTTAATTTCTTCATGATCCAATCATCGGATCTCTAACCCAAATTACGGGACGACCCTTGAGGTACCATGTTTCCAATAAAAAAAGGATTATTGAAATCGGTTCACGTGGTCAAAAGTTATGTATTCCGGCGTATTGATAACCTCCTCTTTTTTGAAGTCGGTTAAAAGTGTTTGAGTTCTGTTAATCTTATGTAAATAAAGTGCAGTTTATGGATTTTAAAACGTTTATTTATTTATTACATACTGTACATAAAACTTGCATGAATGTATTTTAAAAAGCGTATTATCTGAAGCAAATTTTCAGTATTTTCCGGTGGTATATATTCAGAGATATAAAACCCCCCCTAAAATATATTCCTGGGTGCGCCCCTGTACGGGATAAATCCTATAAGCATCGGCTATAATATTTAAGTCAACATAGATTTTGTTGGCCTGTATTATGTTCTCTTAGGTGAAGCTTGAGCTTCAATTTCTGCCCCTTCAGAAATTTCCAGCGCCTCAGATTCATTTAACACAAGTGATCGAAAACAGGCAAAACAAGATTTTAAAAAAATTGCGCGTACTCGTTTTAAAAAATTGTTTCCAATTGCTTTCAGTATTCGGACCATGATTTTTTGATTTTGAGTATTAAAGGCCAGTGCTTAGGCGTTCTTATCCTCCCACACAGACAGATTTATT
This sequence comes from Rhagoletis pomonella, assembly GCF_013731165.1. Lineage (NCBI taxonomy): Eukaryota > Metazoa > Arthropoda > Insecta > Diptera > Tephritidae > Rhagoletis > Rhagoletis pomonella. The sequence goes on along the minus strand of NW_023459134.1, from coordinate 8,482 downwards.
GCATCAATTTATTGTTTTACAAAACGCGCTTTTCGACACCTTTAAACCTAAGTTGCTCGAAAACTATAGCCAATCCAATATCTCTACGGTCAGATTCGGATTGTACGGAAAAATTCTATAAAAATCGGCTACAACATTTTACGCAACAGAATTCGTTCGAAACCAACAATAAATTTTCAAATCTTACAAACTACCATTAAATTTAAAATTTCTGCAGCAATGCTTAGAAAACTTTTTGAAGTGAAACTTCTTAGGTCGGCATCGCAAAAATGGAGAGTTCAATTTTTAAAACTGAAAATGTTACATGAGTAAGAAGGAAGATATAGAATAGAGAAGCGGAAAAAAGGAAAAAAGCGACGTATGGCGGCTATACAAAGAGATAGCACAAGCATCTTCAACGCGCATGCGAACTATACCCAATGGGCCTGAGCACACTAGCCTGCTCAGTCGGACTGCGCAGTCCACTACTCGAACGCACACTGGACTGGGCAGTCGACCGAAAACAGGTTTCAGTTTTATATACATGAACTACGCATGATTGTGTTAGTGCATGTGGCACATGCAAACAAAACGAAATAGAAAACATGTTGTCTATGTGTGCGTGTCAGTCCACCGTCAATCCGCGATTTTCGCGGACTGAAATGAGCGAGGTAAACTCGAACTCTCTTCCCCCTCCACACAAAACCAGTTTTAGGCGGACTGAGCAGTCCAGTGTGCGGAGGCCCAATAAACACAAAAACGAGGGTGGCATCGTATCGAATTCGAGACGAACTCGAGAAAATAAATTTCTCGAATATATTTTTTGGGCTCGTTTCGAATTCGATCAAATCAGTTTTCTCGAAATATTTTTTTTTGTATTCTTAAACGCCATTGTCTATTTACGTTTATTGAAAGCTTCTACAGTGAAACCCGCTTAAGTACCCCCCGCTTAAGTGCCTAACCCGCTTAAGTAACCAACATTTTTGGGCAATGTGAATTTTTGAATGTAGTCTGAAGAAATTCCCTCTCTTAAGTACCTCCCCGCTTATTTACCCAACCCGCCTAAGTACATAAATTTTTCGTACCGCATTTACCATTTTACCTATATTTTTCTCCTTTTAAGTGCTCGCTCGGCCGCTGTGGTGTAGTGGTAAGCAGTGCGCGCTTTCACTCCACAGGACCTGGGTTCAAACCCTGGTCAAAGCAACATCGCACAAAAATATAGAAAAAAGGTTTTTTCTTAACAGCGGTCGTCCCTCGGCAGGCAATGGCAAACCTCCGATTGTATTTCTGCCATGAAAAACAGGTTCTCATAAAAATACACTCGCCGTGCGGAGTCGGCGTAAAACTGTAGGTCCCTCCGCTTTGTGTGACAATATCAAGGCGCACGCCAAAAATTGGAGGAGAAGCTCGGCCAAACACTAACATATGTGTAAGCGCCAATCTATTATTATTATTATTAAGTGCTCTTTTGAAACTCCTTAACATATTTACATATTTTGAATCTCGATGGCAGCGTATTTTAATAGAAAAATCTTAAATAAATACGTATACTCATTAAATTTTTATGTTTTATTCAAGGATTTACATATTTATGCAGGTTAACAAAAAGATGTAACTACATCAATAATTAAGCGGGTTCTTTTAAGTACCCAACCCGCCTAAGTACCTCAAAAAGCTGACATTTTTCGTGAGGTACTTATGCGGGTTTTTCTGTATTGATAAACATACAGCAAGTGAAAAATTTATTTTTCAAAACTACTCAGTTGACGTCAGTTCGAAAGCTCAAAAATTAAAAAATTATTACGAAGATGTGTTTGCAGATTGGCTGATTAAATAATCCTAATCCACTTTCAAATGGCAACGGCGACATTTGTCCACTAAGCAAAAAGCAATTAAGTAAGTTATTAAAACTTTTAGTGCTTTCTTTTATGTTAATGAAATATTTTCAATAAAAGGTGGAGTCAACAAAAAACTGGACATAATTTTAACGAAACAAGACAATATAGAAAAGTGCAATACTAAAAATGTGAATGCGGTCGGTCGCTTTGCGTTCCAATTAACATTCAAAGATATTTCGATGAATTTAGTGGATGAAATATCCAAGAAATTCTTCCAATATAGCGCAGACCGACTAAAGAAAAAGTTAAATTACAAGAAACACTGTGCCGAACAAATCTAATATAATAACAAAGATTATTGTTTATTTATGTCGTTAAAAATCAAATACGGGTTCACATTTATAATAAATTGATTAATAACACATAATTTTCGCACATTTTTTACCCTCTGTTTATTTACTTAAGGGAATTAATTTCAGATAGCTAGTTTTTCAAATCCTATAAAACCTGGGTCTAAAAAAATTACAATCTCAAACCACCAGCGAGCTGAAATCTCGAGCGGAAAAATCAATAATTCTCCAAACGCCAACGATTCGAAAAATAAAAATTATAGAATCTCCAACGATTCGAAAAATAAAAATTATAGAATCTCCAACGATTCAAAAAATAAAAAATACGGGTTCACATTTATAATAAATTGATTAATAACTCATAATTTTCGCACATTTTTTACCCTCTGTTTATTTACTTAAGGGAATTAATTTCAGATAGCTAGTTTTTCAAATCCTATAAAACCTGGGTCTAAAAAAAATTACAATCTCAAACCACCAGCGAGCTGAAATCTCGAGCGGAAAAATCAATAATTCTCCAAACGCCAACGATTCGAAAAATAAAAATTATAGAATCTCCAACGATTCGAAAAATAAAAATTATAGAATCTCCAACGATTCAAAAAATAAAAAATTCTCGAATCGCTAACGATTCGAACAATAAAAATTATAGAAAAATTAAATTTTCTCGAATCGCCAGCAGTTCGAAGAAAAAAATTTCTCGAATCGCCAACGATTCGAAAAACTAGTAATACTCGATTCGCTAACGATAGGTGACTCTCCTACGAATTCGAATTCGCCGATCTATCGCCGCGAAGTATCGTCTCGATAGTTCTATCAGAGAAAACGAGCTCAGCTCGAATTCGAGGCGAATTGGTTGTGTTTATTGGGTATACATATGTATGTACAAACATATGTATGTTTGAATGCACGTATGTACGAAGTCTTTTCGCATTTCAGCTTTGCCGCTACCAAGCAATATACGAATGAAGCAAGCATGCTTCGTGTACCTACTTATGTGCATATGTTTGTATGGATATACATATGTATGATGAAACAAACGGGCTTCGTTGATATACTGATCAGCGTTGCCACTAACAATTTTTTTTTCCTACCAATTTTCTTCTCAAATCCGACCAAAATCGTTTACAACCTACCAAATAAATTTCAATTGCAAAAAAGCATTCTGAAAGCATAAGATTAAATGTTTCGAATACAAAACATTTATATACATACATATATGTATGTACTTTGTACTTTTTAAAACAAACAAGAAATAAATAATTGCAGATACAGTCTTAGGCACAGAGATGAGATCATTAACATTTCTTGGTTATATGAATTATATACATATGTACATGTTATGTACCAATAAGTTTAATTTCTTAAAAGTAAATTTAAATCATTTAATTACACATGCAAATCTTTATCGGCTGACCACGGGGGGTGAAATAACACAAACGGCAATAACGCAAATTTGTGTTATTTCCCATTTGAATGTGAAATAACACAAATTTGCTTTATTTCATTTCTCGTTGAGCAATAAGACCAACTTTTATACTTAACAATTTGAGTAACAAAGCAAACTAGTGCACATATGTACGTAGTCACCCAGTTACATTTGACAAAAAGTAGTACATGAACAAGTTAAATGGACGGATTTGTAAGTATACGATTTTGAAAGTGCCCGGCGTCGCGGCGGTCCGCGTTGGCGCGCCGCCCCGCGCCACCCCGCGCCGCGTTCCACGACGCGCTCGCGTCCCCCGCCCCTCCCCTCCTTTCGCAATTAAGTACTGGTGGCATTATAACCGTTTAGAAAAAGGAAAAATTATAAAATAACACTAGTTCACTTCTGAAACTGCTTTTTAATGTCCAAGTAATGGGAATTATTGTGTATGGTGTTATTGCATGCTGCATCCCACCCATAGTGGAATTTACCTGGTGCCACTGCTTTATTTGAAAATTTGCCTATAAAATGTGACTATAAGGCAGCCGAATGTCAGAAAATAAAGCGAGAAATCCGTTTTATTACTTCATCTGTTTATTGCGACATGGTTCCATGCAAACATTTTAAGGTTTTCCAGCAATGTTTTTAACAACATATTAAAAAGCATGCAGAATAAATTCATACAAAAGCGCTATGTCCAATATGCGGAGCAGTTTTTAAAGACGATGCTTTTCCTATATTTTGTTAGACTTTTCATAAGTAAAAATATTTTGTGAATATTACTTTCTTCATATGAATTATATCACATTTTTTGTTTAATTCAAGGCCTATCAAACAGGTTTAGAGCATTTGAGCAAAAACAACATTTGCCTGTATTTTGTTGTTGCTTCTGGTATCGAAGGTGCCAAAAACTGTTCTGATTTTTTTCTTCTACATCAAAGCGTGCCATGCGAAATACGAAAAAGGTAAAAAATTTAAATTGAAAAAATGAAAATTGTTGCAGCTTTCTTTCTTAGTAAATTGGTTCGCTTCTCGAAGCATTGATCCACCATCCTGTGCCAGGTCCAGTAATCAGCGGTTGTGCTGCTGAGTTGGCCGAGCTTTCCAAAAGCTGCTATTTAATCGCTGGTTTTGTATGGAAAATGTTTCACATGCAAATAGATTTTAACAATTTAGAATTTTTTTGAGAAGAAATGTTAAATATTTGACATTTTCGAGAACAAATAATTTGAAATAAATCAAATCAGCTGCTATACTGATATTACCTGTGCAATGTGCCTTGGTTTAACTGTATTTTTGGAATAAACAAAGTTCTTTTTGCTTCTGTCAGTAAACTGTGTTTTTTTTTTACAAATAGTATAAATAAATTTGTTTTATTTCCAACCTTTGTTGGAAATAAAGCAAAACTCAGATTTTGGTATTATTTCCCATTTAAAAGTGAAATAAAGCAAATTTTGCGTTATTGCCGTTTGTGTTATTTCACCCCCCCCCGCTGACCACACATAGTGCGGGTCATTTTTGTTTACAAGTTCCTTGCATAACATCATGCTATTGATACTGTAAATCTTAAGTTTATTTCTTAGTTTAGTTTTTATCAAAGAAAATTTTGAAAATTTGCGTTCTACAGCCGCAGAGTTATGTGAAAATGAAATCATATTAAAAACAAAATTGGCGAGATGCATTTTTAAGAGAATAAACTTTTTCCCAAAACATATCAATATCCAGATCGCTTGAAATATCAAGCTCTCTTAGCCTCAGTAAATTCCACTGCTTGGTTATTATATCAGGATCGCGATCTATGAGATGGGGAAACTTAACAAAAGAGGTAAAATTGGTAAATCTTCTTTAGAAACAACCTTAGCTGGTGTCATTATTTGTAAAGGTTTTATAACTTCACGCTTGAAATGAAATCTTAACTTTATTTGGTCCAAAAACTCTATGTAAAAATTTAATATTATGGTTTTATCTTCAAGGATTCCAGAACAATTGACATTACTTTTCATAAACATCTCAGCTTTTGTTCCAACAAAAGTGTCAGACATTTTAACATGATTATTTTCATTTTTAAAATCAACATTAATATTGTTACCGATCGCATATTTTTTAATAAAGTTACTCAAAATCAATAGATATTGTGCTTTGATAGTTGCATATAATTATGGCAATCGAGACCTTTCAGCTTGGAACTCTTTGTTAGGATTGTTAATTATGGGGAAAATATACAATAGAAAAAAGTAGCATTTGGTTTTGCAACACACTTCTTCTGCCAGGTCTGCAGATCGCATACTGTTTGCTTCGTAAAAGCAGGATATAAAATAAAGTTTCAAACTATCCCATTGCTCAACTATTCTTAACCCAACGCTTTCTAGTGAAAGCCATCGTGTTTGAGATATGCCCAAGATTTTGTGGGGTTTTACCGAAGAGTATCTTGAAATTCCTTCAGTTCATGTATCTCTTTTGGACTGTGGGAAAAGAAACTATATACATATGTTGCGGCACAGTGTCTCAATGCTTTTCGGCATTTTTTTACAAGCGTAGCTTGAGCAAAGGTGAAGTGAGTGGCACGTGCACTTTATTAAAGTAAATCGGTTTCTGCACTCAATAATGTTTTCAGCCCGCCCAAGTGTCTAGCCATAACATTAGCTCCATCAGTGGCCAAACCAATTAGGTTTCTTATTTTTAAAGCCAGGATTGACAAATGTTTAAAAGCTACAATTGGCAAATATTTATGTATATGCAAAATCGAGGTTCATAAAATAGAAGGTTACGACATGGTGCTGTCAAAAATTTGTTTTTCTCCAATGACGTAGTTGCGAAGTGAGTTCTAATTGGCTGAAATATTTTACGAAGAAGGAAAGTACACAAAACGCAGAAAATATAGTTGCCGTATAGCATATTTCAGGAATCCTAATCAAATGGCAATTTTTGATATAAAATCGTGGCAAAGCTTATTATAACAACATAAAATGTTATAAGTTCATGTGAATTTGGATTAACATAATAATATTCGTACAATAGTGACAAATGAAATGTAAATCGAATGCTTATTGAAATTTGCTGGTGATGTTATTCTTGAAAGTGAGCAGAACGCACTCGCGCATTTTTAAATAAAAAGCGTTCATTACCAGTGTTGCCATTTTAGCCGTTTTCCGGCTAGATTTAGCCGGTTGCGATAGAAAACAGCCGGAGAAATTTCGTTTTAGCCGTTAGAAATAGCCTTATCGCGGAGGATGAATTCTTAAATTTCAGTGTGAGGTTTTATTCGCAAACTTAGAAAATAAATTGTTTCACTGTTTGCTCAACAAGCGTTTGTGTTTGGATATTGTGCCAACACACAGAATAAATAATTCAGGTAGTTATTATGGGTCTTCCTTTAAACTCGTAAAAGCCTGGTAAACCTCATAAAGCTCGTAAATTTACGAGCCTCGTAAAAGAACTGTCAAAATTTCTATGGAGTTTTATTTACGAGCCCCTCACTAATGTACAAACTAATGTTAATTTCTTTAAATTTCATAAGATAATAATGAATAAAAATGAATAAATGAATGAAATTTACGAGGCAAATTTGTTGCGCAAACGACCTCGTAAACTTCAGTGTTGCCGAGGGGCCGAAATTAGTATACTAACATCTATGATAAAGTAATGAAAATAAATGAAAAATAGTACGAGAATAAAATGAATGAAGTTCATCCACTAACTGTATTGACTTAGGTTTTCTGCTAATTTTCGGCATTTATAATTGTATTTTAGCCAAGAGTGATAGAGACAAGATGGCGGGATGTTATGGAAAATACTACGAAACAAAATTTGCTTCACAAAATCCTGGTTGATCTGTCAAACAGTCAATTTACGCACCTACTTACACCTTTTCACAAAGGGGGCGTTCCCATAAAAACCTCGTAAACTTACGAGTTTTACACGGTTTAAGACTTTACGAGTTTAAGGGAATCCCCTCATTGTCTTCCCAGATAGCGCATATTCAATTCTGCCTTAATTACAAAACATCATTATTGCCCACTCCTAAAGGTTTAAGGTAAGGGAAAAATTGATATTTTCAATCACTATGTACACTTGGCACCCTGAAATTGTGCATATGGAAACTGTGCATACGAAATAATGCATATGAAAAAAACCGAAATAATGCATACGAAAAAAACCGAAATAATGCATATATGCACAGTTTCGGTTGAAACCCGAAATAATGCATATGAAAAAAACCGAAATAATGCATATATGCACAGTTTCGGTTGAAAACCGCAATAATGCATATTAGAAAAACCGAAATTATGCATATGCACTCTTTCGTTTGAAAACCGAAATAATGCATATGAAAAAAAACCGAAATAATGCATATATGCACAGTTTCGGTTGAAAACCGAAATAATGCATATGAAAAACCCGAAATAATGCATACATGCACACTTTCGTTTGAAAACCGAAATAACGCATATGAGAAAAACGAAGTAATGCATACATGCACAGTTTCGGTTCAAAACCGAAATAATGCATATGACAAAAACCGAAGTAATGCATACATGCACAGTTTCGACTCAAAACCGAAGTAATGCATATGACAAAAACCGAAATAGTGCATATATGAAAACGAACTTCTTTCTGAGTAGGCGGCCTTCGGCCGCGCTTAGGGATTATAACCCTTACTAAGTAGAATTCTCCTTTCTGTGTTGCCGGAAAAGAAGGGCGGAAGTATTTTTGCGCAGAACTTCTCTCTGCGTAGGCGGCCTTCGGCCGCGCTTAGGGATTATAACCCTTACTAAGTAGAATTCTCCTTTCTGTGTTGCCGGAAAAGGGGGCCGGAAGTACTTTTGCGCAGAACTTCTTTCTGCGTAGGCGGCCTTCGGCCGCGCTTAGGGATTATAACCCTTACT